>NW_027199744.1:0-28516 GCF_038502225.1 Cherax quadricarinatus | reverse complement strand
AAGAACCTCCTCGAGGGGGTGGGTGGGGGGAAGTCATGTGTGGTCAATCTCCGACAAAATTGCTGTGCCTTACTAGTCCCAGCTAGGACAGAGCATGGAAAGTAGGGGTGTGAAACCATAAAGTGCATATACTCATTTAAACAAACATGAAAGAAACATCAGCAACCACAGAAGAGAAAAAATGTGGATTATGGTGCCAAGTGGAGAGTGCCCGGCCTAAAATACCGTGGAAATAGGCCTAACTAGCGAGTTATTGCCAGGTGTCGACAGAAAGTGAAAAATAAACAAATAGATATTGAACTATCTTATAAATAATATAAGTAATATAGCGAGTGATAAGGATATGCATGTGCAGTGTTATAGTGAATTAAATTTGTAGCTGAGAGTAATCTAAATTAATCCCCAGTATAGAGTATAATACATGATGTAAATATGGGAAATACAGGCGAGTGGCAATAGGAATTATTGCCAGATGTCATCAGAGAAGTGAGAAGTGGAGATACACATCCATATGAGTATTAAACTATAGTGTAAGTAATAAAGCAAGTGATAGTGGCATTAGTGTGCAGGAAAACAGTGGATATAAAGAGTGATATTGTAGTGGACCACTGGACCCCTCACCTGTCTCTTCGCCGACCCTTCCGACACCCCCAACTAGCGGGGTTGGTTCCCCCTCCCCGCTGGCACCCACACCACGGACCCACCTCTCATCACCCAAGCCCAGCAAGGTGGAGAAGTGGGGATGCACAACCGGATGAGTATTAAACTATAGTATATGTAATAAAACAAGTGATAGCGGATTGATGTGCAGGGAAACAGTGAACAAGAAGTGATAAGATAGTGGAAAAGGCATAACCTGTGAAAATTTGTCTGGACTGCCTCCAAGTGAGTCTCCTACCCTGGCAAGCTCTGTTGACACCTAGCTCTGAGGTCGGTACCTCAGCCTCACAAGTGAAGTGGCTTATAGGACAGATTTTCATAAATGACTGATGTTGCAAGAAACCTTGCCTGCATGCACGTTTAAAGGACTAACTTACTTGGTGATGTAGAATCTATTCTGGTCTTCAACCTCCCTAAGCTTTAGTCCCTCTGGACTTACCCTCAGAACCACGTGCAACTGGGAGCCTTAAATCCTGCAATACTCAATCGTTATTAATGACCTGTCTGCACCTCAGAAATTCCTATTTCCAAGGGGGAGGGGGTGAATCCCCTAGAATACTATGCAGAATTGACACTAGCTTCTAGGCTGACAAGAGACACTGGTACGTACTGGGCATGCACTGCCAGCTGCACAAAGGCCTACAGCTCAACTCACTCGCAACTTTCCCCAGACACTGGCCAGAATCCTAAGAAAAAGTGGAGGTCATGTCTTACTGTATGAGCCTGACGGACGAGGTCATCTATGGTACATCGAGGTGCCTCCACCAGATTTTCTCAGGTCTAGTATGTGAAGACACGTGGGGGTGCCGCCTGCTGATCACGGCATGTGTTGTTCAGATGGTGTCTAGTCTTACAAGGAAGCTCTGGCATCTTCGAGACCCATGCCTCGTTGTTCAAACTTGGGCTGCCAGTTCTCCCTAGCTAACATAACCTAGTGTTTGCCTTCATTCGGCCTATTACTACCTATGTTAAGGTCTTAGGTCTACATTATTATTATCTACAGTTGCCTCAATAATCCTAATATTAGTGTACTAACAGTATAAACTACCTACTTCTTCCCTGAAGGGTAAATCTAACAATTAAGAAGTACCCTCCAACCACCTTCATCAACCCGGGTGAGTGTGTTTGTGTTTTGGGTGGGTGTAAGGGCCCTCGAACGGTGTGTTTTCCCCCGTTGGGACTTCTCGGACCGAATAAGTTCCAACATAACCTACCACCGATCCACCTCCCTCCCCCTCCGACACCCCAACCAGCGGGGGATGGTCCCCCCCGTTGGCACCCATACCCCTGGCCACTGACCCACCTCTCATCACTGAAACCCAGCCACCATCACCACATATAACTGCCAAGGATAAGATAAATAGCAGTGATCATGACAGAAATGAGATACTGTGGAATGTATGATATATGATGTTATACAACATAAAAGTTTTTAATATGTATTAAGTCTCCATACTAATTACATCCCACGTACCCATGCATTGACCTCATAACACCCACACCTGAGTGCAGAGCTGAAAGGTAAAGTGAAGATCAGGTTCTTGTGGTACCCAGTTGCAAATAGGATACAAGCAGGATGGCAGTACAGTATTCCTGTGAGACTCAAGAAATCGTAATGACACGATTGCTGGTCTAGTGGCTAATGCGACGGGCTGGAGTTTTGAGATTCTATGACCGCGGGTTCAATCCCGGCCGGGGGTATGGTTTTTTTCCTGTGAGACATGTGAAAAAGCTCCTGGGAAAAAATCCAGAATCACATGCAACCATTGCTTTTCAAAACATCATGTTACCTGTGCAAGAATAAACACTGCAACCAGTAATGACATCTATCTAGATAGGTGTTTCTGGATCTGCAACAGGGATGTGGAACTATGGACAGATATCAGGAAAGCACTCAGGAGGTTAATAAACAATAACATGAAAATAAGAGGAACTGTTTAATAGTCTACCCAGACTATACAGAGAGGAGAGGAGTAAAGTTTAACACACAGAGTGCCCAATCTATAACAATTGACCCAATTGTCACAGAGTCACTCATTTGCACAGAACTACTAAGCACCTCAAATGATGTAGTTGAAGTTTTGGCAGTAAAGATGGAAAACCAAAACCTTGTCATTGTGGTAGTATACAAGCCTCCAGATGCAACTTCCCAGCAATTTCAGGAGCAGCTTGAGAAAATTGACCACTGTCTGGAGAATCTCCCAACTTCTGCCCCAAAGATCTTACTACTAGGAGATTTCAACTTCAAGGACCTGCCTTGCATCGATAAGGACCTGCCTTGCATGGACCAGTAGGGCTTCTGCAGTATTTCTCAATTCTTATGTTCTTATGTTCTTGAGACATCTAAAATAGAGGAGTATAGCAAACAATGTTTAAGCAGAGATCACCCCGGGAGGCAGCTTAGATGAAAATTCACACACACACGAACTATTAAATCTCTGCAACAAATTCACCTTAAACCAGCAAATAGTAGAGCCTACAAGACTAGCAAATACATTGAACCTCATCATCACTAACAATGATGGTTTGATACGTAATATAACTGTATCAGAGACAATTCACTCAGATCACAACATAATAGAGGTACAGACGTGTGTGCACAGGGCTCCAGACCAGCAAAATGTGAGCAGTTATGAAGGTCTCTTCACGAAATTCAATTCAATAACAAAAACATACAATAGGATCAAGTAAACCGTGTCCTAAGTGAAACAAACTGGGACGATATCCTAAACAACACAGATCCGAACATTTGCCTTGAAAAAAATAATTTTGTGGTCCTTGAAATCTGCTCAAGACACATTCCATTAAGAAAAAGAAAGAGAAGATGTAAGCTAGAAAGAGAGAGACGTTCCCTATACAGACGAAGGCGAAGAGTCACAGAGCTGCTGAGTGGGGTCAATATATCTGAAATACGAAGGGAGGCACAAGTCAGTGAAATTGCAAATAATCGAACTTAAGCTGAAGGAATCTTATAGGAGACAAGAATCACAGGAAGAACTGAATGCCATAAAGGAAATTGAAAAAAAAAACCCAAATACTTCTTCTCTTATGAAAATCTAAGGGAAAAACAACATCCAGTATTGGGCCCCTGCTTAGGCGGGATGGGACATACACAGATGATAGCCAAGAAATGTGTTCAGCAATCCACTGCCCACTCTAAGGGTTGACATTCCAAATGAATTCTTTATGAAAGAAATCCAAAATTTGGTCATCCCAAAAATCTCGTATATTATTGTAACTCCACAAGACTTTGAAGAGGCAATTAATGACATGCCCATGCACTCTGCCCCAGGCCCAGACTTGTGGAACTCCATGCTCATCAAGAATTGCAAGAAGCCCCTATCGCGTGCCTTCAGCATTTTATGGAGAGGAAGCATGGACACAGGGGTCATCCCACACACACTAAAAACAACAGACATAGCCCCACTCCACAAAGGTGGCAGTAAAGAAATTGCAAAGAACTACAGACCGATAGCACTAACATCCCATATCATAAAAATCTTTGAGAGGGTTCTAAGAAGCAAGATAACCAACCACCTAGATACCCATCAATTACACAACCCAGGGCAACACGAGTTTAGAGCAGGTCGCTCCTGCCTGTCCTAGCTACTGGACCACTATGACAAGGTCCTGGATGCTGTAGAGGATAAACACAATACAGATGTAGTATACACAGACTTTGTAAAAGCTTTCGACAAGTGTGACCATGGTGTAATAGCACACAAAATGCAGGAAAAAGGAATAATGGGAAAAGTTGGTAGATGGATCTTCAGCTTCCTGACAAATAGAACACAAAGAGTAATAGTAAACAGAGTAAAGTCCCAGGCAGCCACGGTAAAATGCTCTGTTCCACAAGGCACAGTATTCACTCCCATTCTGTTTCCCATCCTCATTTCTGACATAGATAGAGATGTAAGCCATAGCTCCGTGTCTTCCTTTGCGGATGACACATGGATCACCATGGCAGTGACCTCCATCGAAGACACTGCGAGACTCCAAGCGGACATCAACCAAATCTTCGAATAGGCCACTTTAAAACAATATGAAGTTCAACAAAGAGAAATTTCAACTACTCATTTATGAAAAACTTGAAGAAATTAAAAATGTGTCAGAGTATACCACAAATTCTAACCATACAATAGAGCAGAAAAGTAATGTGAAGGACCTAGGAGTGATAATATCAGAGGGTCTCACCTTCAAAGACAACAACAATGTATCTACCTCATCCACTAGGAAAATGATAGGATGGATAATTAGAACCTTCAAAACTAGGGACGCCAAGCCCATGATGATTCTCTTCAAATCGCTTGTGCTCTCTAGGCTGGAATACTGCTGTACACTAACTGCCCCCTTCAAGGCTGGCGACATTGCAGACCTGGAGAGTGTACAAAGAACTTTCACGGCACACATAAGTGCGATAAAGCACCTAAACTACTGAGAACAGTTAAAGGTTCTTGATCTGTATTCCCTCGAACGCAGGCGAGAGAGATACATGATAATATACACTTGGAAGGTCCTGGAGGGATCAGTACCAAACCTGCACATGAAAATCACCCCATATGAAAGCAAAAGACTCGGCAGGAGATGCAACATCCCCCGATGAACAACAGGGGCGCCACGAGTACACTGAGACAGCACAATAAGTGTCCGGAGCCCAAGACTGTTCAATTGCCTCTCAGCATACAGAAGGGGGATTACCAATAGACCCCTGGCTGTCTTCAAGGCACTGGACAGGCACCCAAAGTCAATACCTGACCAACCGGGCTGTGGTTCGTACGTCAACTTGCGTGCGGCTTGCAGTAACAGCCTGGATGATCAGACCCTGATCCAGCATGAGGCCTGGTCTCAGACCGGGCCGCGGGGGCGTTGGCCCCCGAAACCCTCTCCAGGCAAACTCCAGACACCCACCGGAAAAAGCCTAGGGCTGACCCAGACCCAGCCCCCAGCCCTAGGGCTGACCCAGACCCAGCCCCCAGCCCTAGGGCTGACCCAGACCCAGCCCCCAGCCCTAGGGCTGACCCAAACCCAGCCCCCAGCTCTAGGGCTGACCCAGACCCAGCCCCAGCCCTAGGGCTGACCCAGACCCAGCCCCCAGCCCTAGGGCTGACCCAGACCCAGCCCCCAGCCCTAGGGCTGACCCAGACCCAGCTCCCAGTCATTGTGGAAATCCGGATTCAGTTAAAGACTCCTCCACACCCACCACAGTCATAGCCTCTAGTACAGATGTAGTAGAGGACTCCTCTTCTAGGGCAAATGTTGGCATCATAACAACAGTTGGTGGTGTCTCTGGTTTGGCTATGGAGGACTGTAGTGCAACTCTAGGCTCTGCACAGATTAGGAATACATCCAGTACGAATATGTACCCAGCCAAAAACAAAATGGTGCAAATTGTATGTTTGGGGCATTTGTAAACGTGGAATATCAGGGAAAACAAATGGGACATGCAACTCTGAGCATTCCAAAAAATGCTGTGACTTCCTCTCTAAAGGAGTGTGTTGTTCTTCCTCTTGCAGATTCTTTCTCCCTGAGATGTGTCATTCTTCAGTCCTTGAAAAACAATGTTACAATACCAGTTGCACCGCATACCACTTAAAAGGGACCAGGAGGCACACACTCCGTACAACATATTATAGTAGCTATGGCAGTTATGACAACACCCCAAGTGATCTTTTAGTGGTAGGAAACGAAGAAAGAAAATGCAAAGAGATAACCAAAATAGTTCACCTTGGAGTCTTGTTTGACTGGAGGCACAGCCAGTGGCCCCTCCGGATATCAACTACTGATGCCAACAACGAAATCCCCCCAACAAACATGCAACACACCCTCATTTATATTTGCTAATATACAGGGCCTTAAGCCATCCGCCAGCAACAAAATACCTTTCATTAGTGGACTTCTAGGGGAGTCAAATGCACTGTTTGCAGCCTTCACAGAGACCCATGGAAAAGATTACTCTGACAGTGAAATATGGATACCTGGGTACAACCTTTTCAGATGTGACAGAAAGAACTGGTAACAAGGGGGGGTTGGCCTGTATGTCAAAGAGTCGCTCATTTGCACAGAGATACTGAGCACCACAAATGATGCAGCTGAAGTTCTGACAAAAATCGAGAACCAAAACTTAGTCATTGCACTTGTATATAAGCCACCAGATGTAACTTCCCAACAGTTCAAAGAACAACTATCAAACTGGAAAACTTTACAGCCACATCCCCAAACATCTTGCTGCTTGGTGACTTCAGTCTAAGACACACAAAATGGAAGAATATAGCAAATAATGTTGTAGCAAAAATAATCCCTGGAGGCAACTCAGATGAAAGTCACACGCAGGAGCTGCTGAATTTCTGCAATAAACACACCCTAAGTCGGCAGATAGTGGAACCAACAAGACTGGAAAACACACTAGACCTTATTTTCACAAATAATGAGGACCTGGTAAGAGACATAATATCAAAAACAACAAATTCTGATCACAATCTAATCGAAGTCCAGACTTGCATGCACAGGTGTCCTGATCAGCAAAACGCATACCGCTATGAGGGTGCCTTTACCAAATTCAACCACAACAAGAAGAACATCAGATTGGATCAGGTAAACTATGCCCTAAATGAAACATGCTGGGAGGATATCTTAAATTACATTGACCCTAACCAATGCCTTGAAAAGATCAACCTCCTGGTAGCTGAAGTATGTTCAAGGTATATTCCTTTAAGAAAAAAGAAAAGAAGAAATAAACTGGAGAGAGAGAGACGCTCCCTCTACAGGAGAAGACGAAGAATCACTGAGCTCCTCAATAATGCCAGATTATCTGATACACAGAAGTGCTAACCAGTGAAGTGGAAAATATTGAGCTAAAATTAAAGGACTTATACAGGATCCAGGAGAGACAAGAGGGGCTAAAAGTGATTAGTGAAATTGAAAGAAATTCGAAATATTTCTTTTTACATGCCAAAAACAAGGCTACAACCATTTCTAGTATAGGGCCCCTGCTCAGACAAGACGGATCCTACACAGACGACAACAAAGAAATGAGTGAGTTACTGAAATCTCAATACGGCTCTGTGTTCAGTCTGAAGACAGACAATCCCAACAATTTTTTCCTGAAAAACCCTGCCAATGTATGCCAAATTTCTGACATAACCCTAACTCCACCAGACTTTGAGAAAGCCATTAACGACATACCCATGTACTCAGCCTCAGGCACAGACTCGTGGAACTCGGTGTTCATTAAGAACTGCAACAAACTTCTCTCACGGGCCCTAAATATGCTATGGAGAAGGAGCTTAGACACAGGCGAGATTCCACAGTCACTAAAAACATCGGATATAGCCCCACTCCACAAAGGTGGCAGCAAAGCAGTAGCTAAGAATTATAGACCAATAGCTTTAACGTCACATATCATAAAATCTCTGAAAGAGTTGTAAGAAGAAGGATAGCAAACCACCTGGAGCTAAATCGGATTCTGCCATAGTGAAGAACTCTGTCCCTCAAGGTGAAGTACTCGCACCTATCCTGTTCCTCATCCTCATATCAGACATAGACAGAGATGTAAACCATAGCACTGTATCATCCTTTGCAGAAGATACTAGGATCTGCATGAGTGTCATCCATTGGTCACGGCAAATCTCCAAGAAGATATAACCCATGTTTTCCAATGGGCGACGGAGAACAATATGATGTTCAATGAAGGCAAATTCCAACTACTCCGTTATGGAAAACTGGAGGAAATAATAATAGCTAGGACTGAGTATACTACAAACTCTAATCACACAATAGAGTGAAAAAGTAATGTGAAGCACCTGGGTGTGGTAATGTCCGAAGACCTCAACTTCAAGGACCACAACAATGCCACTATCACATCTGCGAGGAAACTGATAGGATGGATAATGAGAACATTCAAGACAAGAGATGTTAAGCCATTGATGATCCTTTTTAAATCACTTGTTCTCTCTAGGCTGGAATACTGCTGTACATTAACATCCCCATTCAAGGCAGGTGAAATTGCAGATCTAGAGAATGTACAGAGAACCTTTACTGCATGTATAAGTTCCATCAAACACCTTAACTACTGGGAACACCTGGAAGCACTTGACTTGTACTCACTGGAGTGCAGGCGAGCGAGATATATCATAATCTACACCTGGAAGATTCTGGAAGGACTGGTCCCTAATATGCACACAGAAATCACTCCATACGAAAGCAAAAGACTTGGCAGACGATGCAACATACCGCCAGTGAAAAGTAGGGGCGACACTGGTTCACTAAGAGAAAACGCAATGAGTGTCCGGGGCCCAAGACTGTTTAACAGCCTCCCACCAGCTTTCCCACATTTCTTGGCTCCTGTAAGATTCCTTTAGCTTTAGTTCGACGTTTGCTATTTCTCTGACGATTGTCTCCCTACGTATTACAAATATATTTGCCTCTTATAGCCGCTCTGTTATTCTTTGATTTCGCTTGTATAGGGAGCGCCTTTCTCTTTCTAGTTTACAACTTCTTTTCCCTTACCTTAAAGGAATATGCCTTGAGGACTTCTCGAATGCCACAGAGATAATTTGTTCTAGACATAAGTTTGGATCCGTGGTGCTTAGGTTATTTTCCCAGTTTATATCATTGAGGACCTGGTTTACTTGATCCCACCGTATGTTTTTATTGAAGTTTAATTTGGTGAAGGCTCCCTCGTGACTGATAACATTTTGTTTGGAGAATTTCTGAGACAAGAAAATCTGTTCAGCATGTGAGAAGGCAGAGTTTATGAAATCGGAAAGGTAGTCAATACGAGAAAACGAATTACAAAGGGTTGTAAATTTACGAGTCAAGGGACTGAGGATGACAGCTGCAGAGAGCGCGCAGGGAGAGTAAGAAAGGTAGTGAATATACATGCCATTGTGTTTAAGCTTGCGATAAACGGAAAAAGATAAGCCTGTAGCTGAGCGATGGATATGTACATCAAGAAAATGAAGCAAAGACTTGGATTCCCATCTAACTTTAAACTTGATGGGAGCAGCAAGGTAGTTAAATGCATCGAGAAATGGTTGGAAAAGGCTAGTCATGTGGCCAAAGAGCGAAGATGTCATCTACATAGCGGAGTCAGTAATAAGCAGAACAGATTTGAAGTATTTCATATAACACCGAAGGCACTAAACGGACTTTCTTCTACTAAATTCCTGTTTTTTGCCCTTCCTATATTTCCAGCGTCTCAAATATTAATTCTCTCCGTTCCTTAGACATCAAACTTACTTTTATCCAAACTAACACCTTCATAGTAATGTAGTTTGTACCTCTCTTGCCACTGATACTTCCGGACTCTACTCAATTTCCTACTCCTCTTGTCCTCTTTAATAATTTTGAGAGACTGGCCGCTCTCTTTCTGACAGCACACCAATGATGCTCTTTTCTGCTATGTTAAAGAGCAAAGTCACCTTGTTGACTGGTCCTCCGCTAAAACTCTCTACCTTTCTTCTAGCCTTCCCAGTCGCCGTCTTGTTGAAGCATCCTTTATACACAACTATCCTTTATGAATCTTAGTCGTGGCTTTGTCTCTGTAGATGCCATCGTTTCTCATTACGTTGTCAAATGCTCTAACCTTCAGAACACTCGTGACCTGGCCTGATCTTTATCTCCTCCTCTCCTTACTTCTTCACATTTCCGATATTTTCTTTGCCTTTCCTTTCTTCTGCCGTTCTGAGTTCGGTGGTTTTAGTTCCACACTCGTGTGCCATTAACTCACCTGCAGTGCTCCTTTTTCTTCTTTTTTTCTCTTGTCCTTAGATTGCCTACACTACCACACTACTACTACTACTACTACTACTACTAATACTACTATTGTACTAGTTACTACTATTACTAATACTACTTCCACCACTACCTCTACCACTACTTCCACCATTATACTTTTACCTCCTCTCGTTTCCCTGGCCCCGCACTCCTCTCGTATATATACTGGTTCCCTTCCCTTCGGGCTTCTGTGTTACTAGTCAATGGTTCAAATCAGACTGAAACGTCATCATAAGTTTTATTCTCTTATATGCGTGTTATTTGTGTAATATTTCACTCACAGTATTGTGAGGTTTTATTCAATACCAGAGAAAGATTTATTCAAGTTGCGTTGAAATTCCAACGTTTGTGTAAAGTATGTCGGGCAAGATTCATGGAGTGTTTGCGTGTGTGGGCGCCCTGTGCTCAGTCATACAACAATCATGGAGTGTTTGCGTGTGTGGGCGCCCTGTGCTCACTCCTACAACAATCATGGAGTGTTTGCGTGTGTGGGCACCCTGTGCTCACTCCTACAACAATCATGGAGTGTTTGCGTGTGTGGGCGCCCTGTGCTCACTCCTACAACAATCATGGAGTGTTTGCGTGTGTGGGCGCCCTGTGCTCACTCCTACAACAATCATGGAGTTTTTGCGTGTGTGGGCACCCTGTGCTCACTCCTACAACAATCATGGAGCGTTTGCGTGTGTGGGCGCCCTGTGCTCACTCCTACAACAATCATGGAGTGTTTGCGTGTGTGGGCGCCCTGTGCTCACTCCTACAACAATCATGGAGTGTTTGCGTGTGTGGGCGCCCTGTGCTCACTCCTACAACAATCATGGAGTGTTTGCGTGTGTGGGCGCCCTGTGCTCACTCCTACAACAATCATGGAGTTTTTGCGTGTGTGGGCGCCCTGTGCTCACTCCTACAACAATCATGGAGCGTTTGCGGGTGTGGGCGCCCTGTGCTCACTCCTACAACAATCATGGAGCGTTTGCGTGTGTGGGCGCCCTGTGCTCACTCCTACAACAATCATGGAGTGTTTGCGTGTGTGGGCGCCCTGTGCTCACTCCTACAACAATCATGGAGTGTTTGCGTGTGTGGGCGCCCTGTGCTCACTCCTACAACAATCATGGAGTTTTTGCGTGTGTGGGCGCCCTGTGCTCACTCCTACAACAATCATGGAGTGTTTGCGTGTGTGGGCGCCCTGTGCTCACTCCTACAACAATCATGGAGTTTTTGCGTGTGTGGGCGCCCTGTGCTCACTCCTACAACAATCATGGAGTGTTTGCGTGTGTGGGCGCCCTGTGCTCACTCCTACAACAATCATGGAGTGTTTGCGTGTGTGGGCGCCCTGTGCTCACTCCTACAACAATCATGGAGTGTTTGCGTGTGTGGGCGCCCTGTGCTCACTCCTACAACAATCATGGAGTTTTTGCGTGTGTGGGCGCCCTGTGCTCACTCCTACAACAATCATGGAGCGTTTGCGTGTGTGGGCGCCCTGTGCTCACTCCTACAACAATCATGGAGTTTTTGCGTGTGTGGGCGCCCTGTGCTCACTCCTACAACAATCATGGAGTTTTTGCGTGTGTGGGCGCCCTGTGCTCACTCCTACAACAATCATGGAGCGTTTGCGTGTGTGGGCGCCCTGTGCTCACTCCTACAACAATCATGGAGCGTTTGCGTGTGTGGGCGCCCTGTGCTCACTCCTACAACAATCATGGAGTGTTTGCGTGTGTGGGCGCCCTGTGCTCACTCCTACAACAATCATGGAGTGTTTGCGTGTGTGGGCGCCCTGTGCTCACTCCTACAACAATCATGGAGTGTTTGCGTGTGTGGGCGCCCTGTGCTCACTCCTACAACAATCATGGAGTTTTTGCGTGTGTGGGCGCCCTGTGCTCACTCCTACAACAATCATGGAGCGTTTGCGGGTGTGGGCGCCCTGTGCTCACTCCTACAACAATCATGGAGCGTTTCCGTGTGTGGGCGCCCTGTGCTCACTCCTACAACAATCATGGAGTGTTTGCGTATGTGGGCGCCCTGTGCTCACTCCTACAACAATCATGGAGTTTTTGCGTGTGTGGGCGCCCTGTGATCACTCCTACAACAATCATGGAGTGTTTGCGTGTGTGGGCGCCCTGTGCTCACTCCTACAACAATCATGGAGTTTTTGCGTGTGTGGGCGCCCTGTGCTCACTCCTACAACAATCATGGAGCGTTTGCGTGTGTGGGCGCCCTGTGCTCACTCCTACAACAATCATGAAGTGTTTGCGTGTGTGGGCGCCCTGTGCTCACTCCTACAACAATCATGAAGCGTTTGCGTGTGTGGGCGCCCTGTGCTCACTCCTACAACAATCATGGAGTGTTTGCGTGTGTGGGCGCCCTGTGCTCACTCCTACAACAATCATGGAGTGTTTGCGTGTGTGGGCGCCCTGTGCTCACTCCTACAACAATCATGGAGTTTTTGCGTGTGTGGGCGCCCTGTGCTCACTCCTACAACAATCATGGAGTGTTTGCGTGTGTGGGCGCCCTGTGCTCACTCCTACAACAATCATGGAGTGTTTGCGTGTGTGGGCGCCCTGTGCTCACTCCTACAACAATCATGGAGCGTTTGCGTGTGTGGGCGCCCTGTGCTCACTCCTACAACAATCATGGAGTTTTTGCGTGTGTGGGCGCCCTGTGCTCACTCCTACAACAATCATGGAGCGTTTGCGTGTGTGGGCGCCCTGTGCTCACTCCTACAACAATCATGGAGTTTTTGCGTGTGTGGGCGCTCTGTGCTCACTCCTACAACAATCATGGAGTGTTTGCGTGTGTGGGCGCCCTGTGCTCACTCCTACAACAATCATGGAGTGTTTGCGTGTGTGGGCGCCCTGTGCTCACTCCTACAACAATCATGGAGCGTTTGCGTGTGTGGGCGCCCTGTGCTCACTCCTACAACAATCATGGAGCGTTTGCGTGTGTGGGCGCCCTGTGCTCACTCCTACAACAATCATGAAGTGTTTGCGTGTGTGGGCGCCCTGTGCTCACTCCTACAACAATCATGGAGTGTTTGCGTGTGTGGGCACCCTGTGCTCACTCCTACAACAATCATGGAGTGTTTGCGTGTGTGGGCGCCCTGTGCTCACTCCTACAACAATCATGGAGTGTTTGCGTGGGTGGGCGCCCTGTGCTCACACCTACAACAATCATGGAGTGTTTGCGTGTGTGGGCGCCCTGTGCTCACTCCTACAACAATCATGGAGTGTTTGCGTGTGTGGGCGCCCTGTGCTCACTCCTACAACAATCATGGAGTGTTTGCGTGTGTGGGCGCCCTGTGCTCACTCCTACAACAATCATGGAGTGTTTGCGTGTGTGGGCGCCCTGTGCTCACTCCTACAACAATCATGGAGTGTTTGCGTGTGTGGGCGCCCTGTGCTCACACCTACAACAATCATGGAGTGTTTGCGTGTGTGGGCGCCCTGTGCTCACTCCTACAACAATCATGAAGTGTTTGCGTGTGTGGGCGCCCTGTGCTCACTCCTACAACAATCATGGAGTGTTTGCGTGTGTGGGCGCCCTGTGCTCACTCCTACAACAATCATTCCAAATTTTTGTTTCTTTGTGTTACTGGAAGAAGCTGGTCTGATGGAGCACTCTGCCACTTATAACCTTCAAGTACCAGGACAGTATTATTTGACCTTTATTTGCGTTATTTTTGCCCCTCAACAAGATGCACTCATCTTCCCTCTGCTTGAATCCGATGTGAAGACCCGATGTGAAGACCCGATGTGAAGACCCGATGTGAAGACCTGATGTGAAGACTCGATGTGAAGACCCGATGTGAAGACCTGATGTGAAGACCCGATGTGAAGACCCGATGTGAAGACCCGATGTGAAGACCCGATGTGAAGACCCGTTGTGAAGACCCGATGTGAAGACCCGATGTGAAGACCCGATGTGAAGACCCGATGTGAAGACCCGATGTGAAGACCCGATGTGAAGACCCGATGTGAAGACCCGATGTGAAGACCCGATGTGAAGACCTTTCATTCCACAGACGCTACATAACCCCTACGGATTTAGTGCTTTTCTCTGTTTGAAATATAACAGTTGTGAAAGGCATGAATCTGCAGTGGCTGATGCATGTACGAAAGGACTTCAACGGGGGCGTTGACCCCCGAACCCCCCGCAGGTATACTCCAGGTATGTTTATTGAGCCTACATCACCCCCGAGATTTTAATTTTTACTCCATTTGGGGTAATTTACCCCCCCAATCCCCCCTGGTGCCCGACCTAAGATCCCAGAAAAAGCCTGAGCATTTGACGCGGCTGCAGTGTACCATGACGGAGTCCGTTGTCTAGGACGAAGCTACAGTGTACCATGACGGTGTCCGTTGCCTAGGACGCAGCTACAGTGCACCATGACGGAGTCCGTTGACTAGGACGCGGCTACAGTGTACCATGACGGAGTCCGTTGTCTAGGACGAGGCTACAGTGTATCATGACCGTGTCCGTTGTCTAGGACGCGGCTACAGTGCACCATGACGGAGTCCGTTGACTAGGACGCGGCTGCAGCGCACCACGACGGAGTCCGTTGTGTAGGACGCGTCTACAGTGCACCATGACGTAGTCCGTTGTCTAGGACGTAGCTACAGTGCACCATGACGGAGACCATTTTCTTGGACTCGGCTACAGTCCACCATGACGTAGTTCGTTGTCTAGGACGCGGCTACAGTTCACCATGACGGAGTCCGTCGTCTAGGACGCGGCTACAGTTCACCATGACGGAGTCCGTCGTCTAGGACGCGGCTACAGTGTACCATGACGGTGTCCGTTGTCTAGGACGCGGCTACAGTGCACCATGACGGAGTCCGTTGTCTAGGACGCGGCTACAGTGCACCATGGCGGAGTCCGTTGTCTAGGACGCGGCTACAGTGCACCATGACGGAGTCCATTGTCTTGGACGCGGCTACAGTCCACCCTGACGGAGTCCGTTGCCTAGGACGCGGCTACAGTGCACCATGACGGAGTCCTTTGTCTAGGACGAGGCTACAGTGCACCATGACGGAGTCCGTTGTCTAGGACGCGGCTACAGTGCACCATGACGGAGTCCGTTGTCTAGGACGAGGCTACAGTGCACCATGACGGAAACCGTTGTCTAGGACGAGGCTACAGTGCACCATAACGGAGTCTGTTGTCTAGGACGAGGCTGCAGTGCACCATGAAGGACACCGTTGTCTAGGACGAGGCTACAGTGCACCATGATGAACACCGTTGTCTAGGACGCGGCTACAGTGCATCATGATGGACACCGTTGTCTAGGACGCGGCTACAGTGCACCATGACGGAGTCCGTTGTCTCGGACGCGGGTACAGTGCACCATGATGGAAATCGTTGTCTATTACGCGGCCACAGTGCACCTTGACGAAGTCCGTTGTCTAGGACGAGGCTACAGTGCACCATGATGGACACCGTTGTCTAGGACGCGGCCACAGTGCACCATGACGGAGTCCGTTGTGTAGGACGCGGCTACAGTGCACCATGACGGACACCGTTGTCTAGGACGCGGCTACAGAGCACCATGATAGACACCGTTGTCTACGACGCGGCTACAGTGCACCATGACGGAGTCCGTTGTCTAGGACGCGGCTACAGTGCACCATGAGCGAGTCCGTTGTCTAGGACGTGGCTACAGTGCACCATGACGGAGTCCGTTATCTAGGACGCGGCTACAGTGTACCATGACGAAGTCCGTTGTCTAGGACGTGGCTACAGTGCATCATGACGGAGTCCATTATCTAGGACGCGGCTACAGTGCACCATGACGGAGTTCGTTGTCTAGGACGCGGCTACAGTGCACCATGACGGAGTTCGTTGTCTAGGACGCGGCTACATTGCACCATGACGGAGTTCGTTGTCTAGGACGTGGCTACAGTGCACCATGACGGAGTTCGTTGTCTAGGACGCGGCTACATTGCATCATGACGGAGTTCGTTGTCTAGGACGCGGCTACAGTGCACCATGACGGAGTTCGTTGTCTAGGACGCGGCTACAGTGCACCATGACGGAGTTCGTTGTCTAGGACGTGGCTACAGTGCACCATGATGGACACCGTTGTCTAGGACGCGGCTACAGTGCACCATGATGGACACCGTTGTCTAGGACGCGGCTACAATGCACCATGATGGACACCGTTGTCTAGGACGCGGCTACAATGCATCATGATGGACACCGTTGTCTAGGACGCGGCTACAGTGCACCATGATGGACACCGTTGTCTAGGACGCGGCTACAGTGCACCATGACGGAGTCCGTTGTCTAGGACGAGGCTCCAGTGCACCAAGACGGACACCGTTGTCTAGGACGCGGCTACAGTGCATCATGATGGACACCGTTGTCTAGGACGCGGCTACAGTGCATCATGATGGACACCGTTGTCTAGGACGCGGCTACAGTGCACCATGATGGACACCGTTGTCTAGGACGCGGCTACAGTGCACCATGACGGAGTTCGTTGTCTAGGACGCGGCTACATTGCACCATGATGGACACCGTTGTCTAGGACGCGGCTACAGTGCACCATGATGGACACCGTTGTCTAGGACGCGGCTACAGTGCACCATGATGGACACCGTTGTCTAGGACGCGGCTACAGTGCACCATGATGGACACCGTTGTCTAGGACGCGGCTACAGTGCACCATGATGGACACCGTTGTCTAGGACGCGGCTACAGTGCACCATGATGGACACCGTTGTCTGGGACAACAACAAATATGAGCAGCATTTATGAACAGTAATTTTCTTTTAGTCTGGAATACCACAAACTTTTTTCAGAGACTTGTGACTGACGGTCAGCCATTAATTTCCTACTTTATATTTTAGTACGAAACTGTACTGTCACGA
The DNA here is from genome assembly GCF_038502225.1 of Cherax quadricarinatus. Taxonomy (NCBI): domain Eukaryota; kingdom Metazoa; phylum Arthropoda; class Malacostraca; order Decapoda; family Parastacidae; genus Cherax; species Cherax quadricarinatus. Next base: position 11,219 of record NW_027199744.1, on the reverse strand, counting down.
AATGACACAGTGAGTAGTGAGTGTATTTATTAGGAGTCGTCAGGCACACTACTGCCTCTCGTAGAGTCGTCTGGCACACTACTGCCTCTCGCAGAGTCGTCTGGCACACTACTGCCTCTCGTAGAGTCGTCTGGCACACTACTGCCTCTCGCAGAGTCGTCTGGCACACTACTGCCTCTCGCAGAGTCGTCTGGCACACTACTGCCTCTCGCAGAGTCGTCTGGCACACTACTGCCTCTCGCAGAGTCGTCTGGCACACTACTGCCTCTCGCAGAGTCGTCTGGCACACTACTGCCTCTCGCAGAGTCGTCTGGCACACTACTGCCTCTCGCAGAGTCGTCTGGCACACTACTGCCTCTCGCAGTCCAATGTAATGGCTGAAAATTAAATTGAGATATGTACTAAATGTTGTAAGGTGTCTCCTGACACAGGTGATTCCTGACACAGGTGACTCCTGACACAGGTGACTCCTGACACCGGTGACTCCTGACACAGGTGACTCCTGACACAGGTGACTCCTGACACAGGTGATTCCTGACACAGGTGATTCCTGACACAGGTGACTCCTGACACAGGTGACTCCTGACACAGGTGACTCCTGACACAGGTGACTCCTGACACAGGTGACTCCTGACACAGGTGACTCCTGACACAGGTGACTCCTGACACAGGTGACTCCTGACACAGGTGATTCCTGACACAGGTGACTCCTGACACAGGTGACTCCTGACACAGGTGACTCCTGACAAAGGTGACTCCTGACACAGGTGTCTCCTGACATAGATGTCTCCTGACACAGGTGACTCCTGACACAGGTGACTCCTGACACAGGTGACTCCTGACACAGGTGACTCCTGACACAGGTGTCTCCTGACATAGATGTCTCCTGACACAGGTGACTCCTGACACAGGTGACTCATGACACAGGTGACTCCTGACACAGGTGACTCCTGACACAGGTGTCTTCTGACATAGATGTCTCCTGACACAGGTGACTCCTGACACAGGTGACTCCTGACGCAGGTGTCTCCTGACATAGATGTCTCCTGACACAGGTGACTCCTGACACAGGTGTCTCCTGACATAAGTGTCTCCTGACAAAGGTCATTGTAAGGTGTCTCCTGACACAGACGTCTCCAGACACACTAGAGAAAGTGCAAAGGTTTGCAACAAGACTAGTCCCAGAGCTAAGAGGTATGTCCTACGAGGAGAGGTTAAGGGAAATCAACCTGACGACACTGGAGGACAGGAGAGATAGGGGGGACATGATAACGACATACAAAATACTGAGAGGAATTGACAAGGTGGACAAAAACAGGATGTTCCAGAGATTGGACACAGTAACAAGGGGACACAGTTGGAAGCTAAAGACACAGATGAATCACAGGGATGTTAGGAAGTATTTCTTCAGCCACAGAGTAGTCAGTAAGTGGAATAGTTTGGGAAGCGATGTAGTGGAGGCAGGATCCATACATAGCTTTAAGCAGAGGTACGATAAAGCTCACGGCTCAGGGAGAGTGACCTAGTAGCGATCAGTGAAGAGGCGGGGCCAGGAGCTCGGACTCGACCCCCGCAACCTCAACTAGGTGAGTACAACTAGGTGAGTACAGGTTTCTCCTGATACAGGTGCCTCCTGACACAGGTATCTGCTGACACAGGTGTCTTGTGACACAGGTATCTACTGACACAGGTGTCTCCTGACACAGGTGTCTCCTGACACAGGTGTCTCCTGACACAGGTGTCTCCTGACACAGGTGTCTCCTGACACAGGCCTTTGTAAGGTGTCTCCTGACACAGACGTCTCCTGACACAGGTGTCTCCTGACACAGGTGCCTCCTGGTACAGGTGTCTCCTGACAAAAGTACCTCCTGATACACGTGTCTCCTGACACGGGTGACTCCTGACAAAGGTGCCTCCTGACACAGGTGTCTCCTGACACAGATGTCTCATGACCCAGATGTCTCCTGACAAAGGTGTCTCCTGACACAGGTGCCTCCTGACACAGATGTCTCATGACACGATGAAGAAGAAAGAGACTGCCGTGGAAACTGTTGTGGAAACATCCAATACATTCTCAGTGCTACCCGACGAATGTGAGTTGACTACTGGGAACGACACGACGAAAGACATTAAGGAAGGTAAGAATATTGTTGTTGTTGGGGATAGCCAAGTTAGGTATATGGATAGGGCGTTCTGCTTGAAGGACAGGAGTAGGAGACAGAGAGTTTGCTTTCCTGGGGCTGGGATGGAGGATATTGTTAGCCGTCTGGATGACATCATGAGAGGTAATGGGAGCAATCCTATTATCTGTCTCAGTGCTGGAGGCAACGATGTTGGCAGACGTAGGAGTGAGGACCTGATTAGCAGGTATAGGTCAGCAATAGAAATAATTAGAAGTAAGGGTGGGAACCCTCTCATATGTGGTATTTTGCCAAGGAGGGGAGTTGGAAGTGAATGGTTGTCCAGGGCAATTGGTGTCAATTGCTGGCTGGACAAATACTGTAAGGAAAATGCGGTAACATTCATTGACAACTGGGACCTCTTCTATGGCAGAAATGACATGTATGCTAGGGATGGGGTTCACTTATCTAGGTGTGGGGTGGGAGCACTGGCAACTGCAGTGGAGGGAGCAGTTAGGACTTTAAACTAGGAATAGTTAGTGGTATGGGTTTTGGCAGGAAAACAGTGAAGTCCCAGTGTAGTAATATTACGAGTTCTAGGGGAACTAGTAATAATAAGAACGAGATAGATATTGAAAAGCCAGGGACCTTGGGTGATAAGGACGGTAATAGGTTTAGTAGAAAAATAGAAATGAGCGGGAAGGGTAAAGAGAAAGGAGAGTCTTTCAATGTTTATTATGCTAATTGCCGTAGTGCTAGGAATAAGATGGACGAGTTGAGATTAGTTGCTAGTGTAGGTAACATTGATGTATTTGCCTTAACTGAGACGTGGTTTAATTCAAAAAGTCGGGACATGCCTGCGGAATGTCATATTCAGGGTTTTAAATTGTTCCAAGAAGATAGAAGTATTGGGAGGGGGGGTGGGGTGGCATTGTATGTCCGAGATCGCTTGAACTGTTGCATAAAAACGGGTATTAAGTCTGAAGTAACACATACAGAGTCTGTTTGGATAGAATTTTCAGAGGGGCATGAAAAACTGATTTTAGGAGTGATATACCGTCCCCCTAACTTAGATAGGGACCAAGGGAAACTACTATGGGAGGAAATTGTTAAGGCCACAAGGCACGATAATGTAGTAATTCTAGGAGACTTTAACTTTAGTCATGTTGATTGGAATTTCTTGACTGGGAATTTAGAATCGTACGACTTCTTAGAAGTATTTCAGGATTGTTTTTTGAAGCAGTTTGTGACAGAACCTACAAGGGGAAATAACCTGCTTGACTTAGTTATGGCAAACAATGAATCCCTTGTTAATAATTTAGAAATTTCAGAGGAACTGGGTGCTAGCGACCACAAATCAATTACATTTAGCATTGAATGGAAGTACGATAGTAGCGATAACTCAGTAACAGTCCCAGATTTTCGCTTAGCAGATTACGATGGGCTTAGAGAACACTTATCATCTGTTGACTGGGGTAACGAAGAGAGCTATCAATATGACAGTTTTCTGAACACTATACATGCTGCTCAAAGAGCGTTTATCCCATATAAAGAAATTAGATCAAATAGAAATGACCCAAAATGGATGAATAATAGGCTCAAATATCTACTAGGGCATAAGAAAGGAATTTATAGGCGTATCAAAAGAGGTGAGGGTCATCTTATGAATCAGTATATTGACATTAAGAGGGACATTAAAAAGGGGATAAGAAAAGCTAAAAGGGACTATGAAATTAAAGTTGCTAGGGATTCTAAAACTAACCCAAAAAGTTTTTTCCAGGTCTATAGAACAAAAGTTAGAGATAAGATAGGTCCCCTTAAAAATAACTATGGGCACCTTACTGACAATGAGAATGAAATGTGCTTGATTTTAAATAATTATTTTCTCTCAGTTTTTACACAGGAAGACACTAACAATATTCCAGTAATTAATTTTTACAGTGGGCTAGAAGAAGATAAATTATGTAACATCACAGTCACTAGTGAGATGGTTGTGAGGCAGATAGACAGACTGAAGCAAAATAAGTCACCGGGTCCTGATGAGGTTTTTTCAAGGGTTCTTAAGGAATGCAAAATGGAACTCTGTGAACCATTAACTAATATTTTTAATTTATCTCTTCAAACAGGTGTAGTGTCTGATATGTGGAAGATGGCTAATGTAACTCCTATTTTTAAAACAGGGGACAAGTCGTTACCGTCAAATTACCGCCCAATAAGCCTGACCTCAATTGTAGGCAAATTACTAGAGTCAATTATAGCTGAGATTATAAGAAGCCATCTCGATAAGCATAGCTTGATTAATGATACTCAGCATGGATTCACAAGAGGCCGGTCTTGTCTAACTAATTTATTAACTTTCTTCAGTAAAGCTTTTGAGGCTGTTGACCACAATAAAGAATTTGATATTATTTACTTAGATTTTAGTAAGGCTTTTGATAGAGTTCCGCACCATAGACTGTTAAAGAAAGTGGCAGCTCATGGCATTGGGGGAAAAGTGCTCTCGTGGATCGAGTCATGGCTCACTGACAGGAAGCAGAGAGTGTCCATAAATGGGGTTAAATCCGAGTGGGGATCTGTAACAAGTGGCGTTCCACAGGGATCAGTCTTGGGCCCGTTGTTGTTTATAATATATATCAATGATCTTGATGAGGGAATTACTAGTGATATGAGCAAATTCGCCGATGACACAAAGATAGGTAGGATAATTGATTCAAACGTAGATGTTAGGGAACTTCAGGAGGATTTAAACAAACTCTATTCTTGGTCAGAAAAGTGGCAGATGCAGTTCAATGTAGATAAGTGCAAGGTTCTGAAGCTTGGGAGTGCCCATAACCCTAGTACTTATAAATTAAATGATGTAGAACTTAGCCATACAGATTGCGAAAAGGACTTGGGGGTTATGGTGAGCAGCAACCTTAAACCAAGACAGCAATGCCTAAGCGTACGTAATAAGGCAAATAGATTACTGGGATTTATATCAAGAAGTGTAAGCAACAGAAGTCCAGAGGTCATACTGCAGCTTTATACATCATTAGTAAGGCCTCACCTTGATTATGCAGCTCAGTTTTGGTCTCCGTATTACAAAATGGACATAAATTCGTTAGAAAACATTCAGCGTAGGATGACTAAATTAATACATAGCATCAGAAATCTTCCTTATGAAGAAAGATTGAAGACTCTTAAGTTACATTCACTTGTTAGACGAAGAATGAGGGGAGACCTGATCGAAGTGTATAAGTGGAAGATAGGTATTAATAAAGGGGATATTAATAAGGTCTTGAGGATGTCTCTCCAAGAGAGAACCCGCAGTAATGGATTTAAATTAGATAAGTTTAGATTTAGAAAGGACATAGGAAAGTATTGGTTTGGAAATAGGGTAGTTGATGAGTGGAACAGTCTACCTAGTTGGGTTATTGAGGCTAGGACTTTGGGTAGTTTCAAATCTAGGTTGGATAAGTACATGAGTGGGAGGGGTTGGATTTGAGTGGGACTTGCACATCAGAGCTTATTTCTTGGGTAACATTGAAAATTGGGTTGGGTAAATGTTTTGTTAGTGGGATGAATTGTAAAGGACCTGCCTAGTATGGGCCAGCAGGCCTCCTGCAGTGTTCCTCCTTTCTTATGTTCTTATGTTCTTATGTTCTGACAAAGGTGTCTCCTGACACAGGTTTCTCCTGACACAGGTGCTTCCTGACACAGGTGTCTCCTGACACAGGTGTTTCCTGACACAGGTGTTTCCTGATACAGGTGTTTCTTGACAGAGGTGCCTCCTGACACAGATGTTTCCTGACACAGGTGTCTCCTGACACAGGTGCCTCCTGGAACAGGTGTCTCCTGACAAAAGTACCTCCTGATACAGATGTCTCCTGACACGGGTGACTCCTGACAAAGGTGCCTCCTGACACAGGTGTCTCCTGACACAGATGTCTCATGACCCAGATGTCTCCTGACAAAGGAGTATCCTGACACAGGTGCCTCCTGACACAGATGTCTCATGACACAGGTGTCTTCTGACAAAGGTATCTCCTGACACAGGTTTCTCCTGACACAGGTGCTTCCTGACACAGGTGTCTCCTGACACAGGTGTTTCCTGACACAGGTGTTTCCTGAAACAGGTGTTTCTTGACAGAGGTGCTTCCTTACACGGATGTTTCCTGACACAGGTGTCTCATGACAGGTTCCTTCTCACGCAGGTTTTTGTCAAGTGTCTCCTGACATATGTATTTCATAACACAGGTGTCTCCTGACAGGTTTCTCCTGACACAGGTCTTTGTCAGGTGTCTTCTGACACAGGTGTTTCCTGACAGAGATGTCCCCTGACAGAGGTGTTTCCTGACAAAGGTGTCTCTTGACAGGTGTCTCCTGACACAGGTGCTTCCTGACATAGGTGTTTCTTGACACAGGTGTTTCCGGAGACAGGAGTCTCCTGATTGGTTTCTCCTGACACAGGTCTACCAGCCTACCAACCTGTTATCTACCAACCTACCACCTCAGGACGGTAGTAACTCTTTGGGCGGCTGCTGTCTACCAACCTACTACCACAGACGGTAGTACCTCCCTGGGTGGCTGTTGTCTACCAACCTACTACCACAGGACAGTAGTAACTCCTTGGGCGGTAGCTGTCTACGAACCTACTACCACAGGACGGTAGTACCTCCCTGGGCGGCTGCTGTCTACCAACCTACTACCACAGAATGGCAGTACCTCCCTGGGTGGCTGTTGTCTGCCAACCTACTACACAGGACGGTAGTACCTCCCTGGGCGGCTGCTGTCTACCAACCTACTACCACAGGACGATAGTACCTCAATGGGTAGTTGCTGTCTACCAACCTGCTACCAAGGGGCGGTAGTAAACCCCTGGGCGGGTGCTGTCTACCAACCTTCTACCACAGACGGTAGTAACTCCCTACGTGGCTGTTGTCTACTAACCTACTACCACAGGACGGTAGTAACTCCTTGGGCGGTTGCTGTCTACGAACCTGTTACCACAGGACGGTAGTACCTCCCTGGGTGGCTGCTGTCTACCAACATACTATCACAGGAAGGTAGTACCTCCCTGGGCGGCTGCTCTCTACCAACCTACTACCAATGGATTGTAGTACCTCCCTGGGTGGCTGCTGTCTACCAACCTACTACCGCAGGACGGTAGTGCCTCCCTGGGCGGCTCCTGTCTACCAACCTACTACCACAGGACGGTAGTACCTCCTTGGGCCGCTGCTATCTACCAACCTATTACCACAGGACAGAAGTATCTTCCTGGGCCGCTGCTGTCTACCAACCTACTACGACAGGATGGTAGTACCTCCCAGGGCGGCTGCTGTCTACCAATCAACTACCACAGGACGGTAGTACCTCCCTGGGCGGCTACTGTCTACCAACCTACTACCACAGAACGAAAGTACCTCAATGGGTGATTGCTGTCTACCAACCTACCACCAAAGGATGGTAGTACATCCCTGGGTGGCTGCTGTCTACTAACCTACTACCATAGGTCGGCAGCACCTCCCTGGGTGGCTGCTGTCTACCAACCTGCTACCACACGACGGCAGTACCTCCCTGGGCCGCTGCTGTCTACTAACCTACTACCACAGGTCGGCAGTACTTCCCTGGGCCACTGCTGTCTACCAACCTACTACCACAGAACGGAAGTACCTCCCTGAATGGCTGCTGTCTATTAACCTACTACCACAGGACTGTAGTACCTCACTAGGTGGCTGCTGTCTACAAACCTACTACAACAGGACGGCAGCACCTCCCTGGGCGACTGCTGTCTACCAGCCTACTAACACAGGAGGGTAGTACCTCCCAGGGCGGCTGCGGTCTACCAACCTACTACCGAAGGACGGTGGTTCCTCCCTGGGCGGCTCCTGTCTACCAATCTACTACCACAGGACGGTAGTGCTCCCCTGGGCCGCTGTTATCTACCAACCTATTACCACAGGACAGAAGTATCTCCCTGGGCCGCTGCTGTCTACCAACCTACTACCACAGGATGGTAGTACCTCACGGTGTGGCTGCTGTTTACCAATCAACTACCACAGGACGGTAGTACCTCCCGGGCCGCTCCTGTCTACCAGCCTAGTACCACAGGATGTTAGTACCTTCCAGGGCGGCTGCTGTCTACCAGCCTACTACTACAGAACGGTACAACCTCCGAGGGCGGCTGCTGTCTACCAACCTATTACCACAGGACAGAAGTACCTACCTGGGCCGCTGCTATCTCCCAACCTACTACCACAAAACGCTAGTACCTCCCTGGGAGGCTCCTGTCTACCAATCTACTACCACAGGACGTTAGTACCTCCCAGGGCGGCTGCTGTCTACCAACCTACTTCCACAGGGCGGTAGTACATCCCTGGGTGTTTGCTATCTGCCAACCTACTACCAAAGGACGGTAGTACCTCCCTGGGAGGCTCCTGTCTACCAACATACTACCACAGAACGGTACAACCTCCGAGGGAGGCTGCTGTCTACCAACCTACTCCCACAGAACGGAAGTACCTTCCTGGGTCGCTGCTGTCTACTAATCTGCTACCACATGACGCCATGTCTCTAGTACCTCCCTGGGCGGCTCCTGTCTACCAACCTACTACCACAGGACGGTAGTACCTCCCAGGGCGGCTGCAGTCTACCAACCTACTTCCACAGGATGGTAGTGTCTCCATGGGTGTTTGCTGTCTACAAACCTACTACCACAGAACTGTACTATCTCTTTGGGTGGCTGCTGTCTATTAACCTACTACCAAAGGATAGTAGTACCTCCCTGGGTGGTTGCTGTCCACCAACCTACTACCAGATGACGATTGTACCTCCCTGGGTGGTCGCTGTCTAACAACCACTACCACAGGACGGTAGTACCTCCCTAGGTGGTTGCTGTCTAACAACCTCCTATCACAGAGCGGTGGTACCTCCCTGGGTGGTTGCTGTCTAACAAACAACTACCACAGGACTCTAGTACCGCTCTGGGTGGTTGGTGTCTACCACCCTACAACCACAGGAGGGTAGTATCTCCCTGGGTGGTTGCTGTTTAACAACCTACTACCACAGGACGGTAATACCTCCCTGAGTGGTTGTTGTCTAACAACCTACTTCGACAGGACGGTAGTACCTCTCTGGGTGGTTGCTATCTACCAAACTACTACCACAGGACGGTAGTACCTTCCTGGGCTGCTGCTGTCTACCAACCTACTACCTCAGTACGGTAGTACCTCCCTGGGTAGATGCTGTCTAACAACTGACTACCACAGGACGGAAGTGCCTCTTTGGGTGATTGCTGTCTACCAACCTACTACCACAGGACGATCGTACCTCTCTGCGTGGTTGCTGTCTAACAACCTACAACCAGAGCACGGTAGTACCTCTCTGGGTGGTTGCTGTCTACCAACCTGCTGCCACAGGACGATTGTATCACTCTGCGTGGTTGCTGTCTAACAACCTACAACCAGAGCACGGTAGTACCTCTCTGGGTGGTAGCTGTCTACCAACCTACTGCCACAGGACGGTAGTACCTCTCTCGGTGGTTGCTGTCTAACAACTTACCACCAAAGGACGGTAGTACCTCTGTGGGTAGTTGCTGTCTAACAACCTTCTACCACAGGACTGTAGTACTTCCATGGGCAGTTGCTGTCTACCAGCCTACTACCACAGGACAGTAATACCTCTCTGTGCGGGTGTTGTCTACCAACCTACTGCCACAGGAAGGTAGTACCTCTCTGGGTGGTTGCTGACTAACAACCTACTACTACAGGTCGGTAGTACCTCCCTGGGCAGTTGCTGACTAACAACCTACTACCACAGGTCGGTAGTACCTCCCTGGGCAGTTGCTGTCTACCAGTATACTACCCCAGGACCCAAGTACCTCTCTGGGCAGCTCCTGTCTACCAACCTATTACCTCAGGACGGTATTACCTCCCTGGACGGCTGCTGTCTGCCAACCTTCTTCCACAGAACTGTAGTACCCCCCTGGGTGTTTTCTGTTTACAAACCTACTACCACAGGACTTTACTACCTCCCTGGGTAGCTGCTGTCTACTAACCTAATACCACAGGAAAGCAGCACCTCCCTGGGAGGCTCCTGTCTACCAACCTTATTCTACAGGACGGTAGTACCTCCCTGGGCCCTGCTGTCTACCAACCTACTGCGATAGGACGTTAGTACGTCCCAGGGCGGCTGATCTCTAACAACCTACTTCCAAAGGACGGTAGTACCTCTCTCGGTGGTTGCTGTCTAACAACTTACCACCAAAGGACGGTAGTACCTCTGTGAGTAGTTGCTGTCTAACAACCTTCTAACACAGGACTGTAGTACTTCCATGGGCAGTTGCTGTCTACCAGCCTACTACCACAGGACCGTTATACCTCTCTGTGCGGGTGTTGTCTACCAACCTACTGCCACAGGAAGGTAGTACCTCTCTGGGTGGTTGCTATCTAACAACCTACTACCACAGGACGGTAGTACCTCTCTGGGTGGTTGCTGACTAACAACCTACTACCACAGGTCGGTAGTACCTCCCTGGGCAGTTGCTGTCCACCAACCTACTACCACAGGACGGTAGTACCTCCCTGGGCCCTGCTGTCTACCAACCTACTGCGATAGGACGTTAGTACGTCCCAGGGCGGCTGATCTCTAACAACCTACTTCCAAAGGACGGTAGTACCTCTCTCGGTGGTTGCTGTCTAACAACTTACCACCAAAGGACGGTAGTACCTCTGTGAGTAGTTGCTGTCTAACAACCTTCTAACACAGGACTGTAGTACTTCCATGGGCAGTTGCTGTCTACCAGCCTACTACCACAGGACCGTTATACCTCTCTGTGCGGGTGTTGTCTACCAACCTACTGCCACAGGAAGGTAGTACCTCTCTGGGTGGTTGCTATCTAACAACCTACTACCACAGGACGGTAGTACCTCTCTGGGTGGTTGCTGACTAACAACCTACTACCACAGGTCGGTAGTACCTCCCTGGGCAGTTGCTGTCTAACAACCTACTACCACAGGACGGTAGCACCTCTTTGTGTGGTTGCTATCTGTCAACCTACTACCAAAGGACGGTAGTACCTCTCTGGGTGGTTGCTGTCTACCAACCTACTACTACAGGACT
>NW_027199743.1:0-28517 GCF_038502225.1 Cherax quadricarinatus | reverse complement strand
TGCCTCCAATAACACTGCACGGAATTCTTCCAAATTAATTCTCTTCCAGCTTTTTGTACAGCCCCCCTCCCTGCCAAGGGGCCCTAGGAGTAATAAATTTCCAGGAACACCCTCGTTGGGTTAACAGAGATTGAACATCGTTACTCTTATTTAATTTTATCAAGTGTTGAGCACCCGCTACAAAATTTGTGGCATTATCCGAAATCATCAATCTTGGGCAGGATCTCCTAGCTGCAAATTTTCAAAACAGCTGTATAAACTGTTCTGCAGACAAGTCCTGAGCCACTTCTAAATGAACTGCCCTAGTAGCAGTACAAGTGAACACGCATACATACACTTTCAGTGGAACATCATCTGAAGTACCTGTTAAAATGATTGGACCACTATAGTCTACATCTGTTACATCAAATGGTTTCACTAATTGCACACGCTCCTTTGGCAATGGTGGAGGACCTGGGTACATATAGGATCTGGCATCCACACGGTGACATATTATGCAAGATTTAATCACCCTTTTTACACTTTGCCATCCTTGTGGAATCCAGAAAGTTTCCCTAATACAATTTAAGGTATCTTGTACCCCACCATGCACTACATTTTTATGGGCATTTAAAACAATTATATTTGTTAGATGATGAGTTTTGGTCAGTAAGATAGGGTGTTAAGCATAATCACTCAATTCAGCATTTTGTAACCCACCTCTGCACTTAATTACAATGTTCTCTAAATACAGCCCCAATTTCTCTATTATGGAATCTTACACAATTTTCCTTTCCCTCATCAGTTTAATCTCATTTCCATAGATTTCTTCTTGTACCCTCTTTATCCAATATTCAAGAGGATGTGAAAACTTACATGAGATATTCATCTTGTTTAGAAATTTAAACACCAACTTAGTTACATTGATTAGTTTGGTTAATGAAGAATACCTATTTATATCAATGAAATAACAAAAAAGGCACAATACCGTGACTGGAACGATACACAAATAACCCGCACATAAAAGAGAGAAGCTTACGACGACATTTCGGTCCGACTTGGACCATTTACAAAGTCACACTAACCAGAAGTGGAGCAGGACGGCTATATATAGGCAGGAAGAGGTGGTGGTGGTGGTGGTGGTGGTGGTAGCAGCAGCAGCAGTAGTAGTAGTAGTAGTAGTAGTAGTAGTAGTAGTAGTAGTAGTAGTAGTAGTAGTAGTAGTAGTAGTAGTAGTACAAGAAAGGTATATAATACCGTCAAGATGAAATCAAGACATGCGCAACAACCGGGCATCCCCATCGTAGACGTTTCGCCATCCAGCCAGCCACTGGATGGCGAAACGTCCACAACAAAGACCCCCAGACGCCGCACATGTGTCTTAAATTTCATCAGTAGTAGTAGTAGTAGTAGTAGAGGTAGTAGTAGTAGTAGTGGTAGTGGTAGAAGTGGGGAATAAGGAGGACGAGCCAGTCAAATACAAAGGAAGGGGAGCACTGCAAGAGAGCTAGGTGCCCACAGATGGAGAGCAAGCGCACAGAGGTGCATGAAAGGGGAAGTGGTGAAATAAATGAAGAAGGAACAGAAACACGAGACAGAAGAGAGAAAGACAACCCAGAGGAGAAAAAGGAAAGAGGAAAGGGGAAGAGGGAGAAGAAGAAAAAGAAAAAATGAGGAGTCAGGTTAAGTCACGGGTGTTCTGAAGATAGAAGAGTTCCCAGGAGTAGAGAGTTTGGGAGAAAAGAAATTGCGTTTAGCACGTGAGAAGGCAGAGTCTATGAAATGGGAAGGGTAGCCAAGATTGGAAAACGAATTTTGAAGAATGGAAATTTCTGCTGGAAGGAACTGAGGATCACAGATGCGGAGGGCATGGAGAAAGAGGGAGATAAGAACACTTTTTTTTTCAGGGGAAGCATGATAGGAAAAGTAGTGAATGTACACGCCGCTGTGCATTGGTTTTCGGTAAACGGAAATGGAAAAACCTGTATCTGAGCGGTGGACATGGACATCAAGGAAAGGAAGCAAGGAATTAAATTCCCATTCAGCTTTAAACTTAATGGACGGGGCAAGATTATTAAGAGTTTCAAGAAAAGGTTGGAAGAGACTGGAGTCATGAGCCCACAGAGCAAAGATGTCATCCACATAGCGGAGCCAGAGTGAAGGTTGCACATCGAGGGTAGGAAGAAGAACAGTCTCGAAGTATTCCATGTAAAGATTAGCAAGGACAGGAGAGAGAGGAGAGCCCATAGCGACACCGAAGGTTTGAGAATAATATTTCCCTTGGAAGGAAAAGGAGTTAAAGTCCACACAGAGGCGGATAAGATCAAGAAAGACATCAGTAGGTATAGGGAGATGTAGAAACCCTTCATGGGCCTTCTCTCTAAGGAAATCAAGGACATCATCAAGAGGGACATTGGTGAAGAGGGATTCAACGTCAAGACTAAGCATCTTACAGGTTGGGAGAGAGCGAACCCGTCCATTGAAGTCTTGAGAGTGACGGAGGTGGGCAGGAGAAAAGGTGCCAAGAAAGGGTGTGAGGGTTTTGGCCAGCCAAGAAGCAAGAGAATAAGAGACAGAACCTCTAGAGGATATATATGATAGGACGAAGAGGGATATCAGGTTTATGAGTTTTGGGAAGGCCATAGAAATAGGGAAGAGAGGGACAGATGGCACGAAACCGTTGAACAAGGTCAAATTCAGGAGGACAGAGGTCGGAGAGAGTCTTTAGTTTCTTGTTGAAAGTTCTCTTGATGCGATGAAGTATGCTGTGATCCCTGGTCTAATAATGCAGTTACATTTTTTGATTTATGCCTTTTATCATCAATTTTTGCCTCTAACACAGGTTAGAGGCAAAAACCATCACTATTAACATTAGCAGCAATTTTTACATTAGCTACTGTTGTGTCAGGATTGTCAACATTATCATTATTATCAACATTATCATATATACCCTTACACATGACTATATGGTGTCTTCCTTTGTGACACTGAGAACAGTTGTTTAATTTGGCATGACAATCCTTTACATTGTGATTACCTAGACATCTGATACATCTGTCAAGTTCTTCCAATTTTTCAACTTTATCATTCCATAAATTGTACGCATTGCAATTCTTAGAAAAATGAGTACCCTTGCAGAAAAGACAATCTCTCTTTTCTTTGACTGGTTTCTTATTAACTGGGCTACTCTTAGGAGGGTAAAAGGACACAAGTGCAACTAATGTGACATTTATTGTGGCAACGTTTCGCTCTCCAGGAGCTTTATCAAGCCATTACAAACAATACATGGACACAGAGGGTATATAAAGGCTCAGAGTGAGGTGCAATACTAGTGAGGTACCATTTCGATGTTCACTAGTGGTAGTAGTAGTAGTAGTAGTAGTGACAAAAGTAATACAATATGGTAGAGCAATTAATTCGTACATGAGTAAAAGGATATAAAAGCTATTACTTGGGTAACATAAAAATAGGTTGGACAAATATAGACTGGAAAGAGGCAGCTTGTTTCAGTGTTCACTCTCTGTAATGTGCTTTGTGTAGTATAACAGGAGAGACTATGTGATGGCAGGGTTTACTGTTTTCAGGAGGATTCTTGCTAAGACTTCGGAGATGGTGAAGCTGCCGTTGTTTTGTTTAATTGTATTCGAAACAGCGATCAGTGCTGATTCGAGGCACTTGCGTCTGCGGAAATTAGTTTCTTTGATCACTAATTGGGCGTCTCTGAATTTCATGAGATGATTGGTGGAATTTCGGTGTTGTACACAGGCGTTGTTCAAGTTATCGTTCCTACATGCGTAAATGTGTTCATTGAGGCGGGTGTCGAGGTTTCTTGCTGTTTCACCTACGTAAATCTTGTCACAGCCTCCACAGGGTATAGTGTAAACTCCTGCATTGACTGGTTCGTGGTGCTTGGATTTTGTCCTGGTTAGATCCTTTATTGAAGTGCTAGAAGCGATGGCGACTCTGGTGTTAGCTTGTGAAAGTACTTTTGAGACGTTCAGTGCAACCTGGCTGTTGGGAAGAATTATAACTTTGTTGGGAGTGGTGTTGATGCGTGGAGAATTAATGATCTGAAGAGCTCTTTTCTTGCAGTCTTTGATGAAAAAAAGAAGGAAAATGTAACTCAGTGAATGTTTGGTGAATGTATGTACATTCCTCGTCAAGAAACTCAGGACTACAAATTCGGTATGCTCTTAGGAAAAACCCGATGATGATGCCTCTTTTGGTCTTGGTATCTTGACTGGAATAGAAGTGTGTGAGATCATTTTTATTGGTGGGTTTCCGATAAACTTGAAATCTTAGGTTGTTGTCTACTTTGTGAATGAGGACGTCGAGGAAAGGTAGCTTGTCATTGGACTCTTCTTCTAGTGTAAACTGGATCGCCGGTTCAACTGCGTTGAGCCTTGCCTGAAGATCCCGTACATCAAAACGTTTTGGAGTTATTACGAGGACATCGTCCACGTAACGTAACCAAGTGACGCTTGAAGGGATGATGTTGGCGAAGTGTTCGGACTCTAGGTGTTCCATGTATAAGTTGGCTAGGACGGCACTGATGGGGGACCCCATTCCCATGCCGTAGGTTTGTTTGTAGAGCTTGTTATTGAAAGAAAAACAGTTGAAATTAACACAGAGTTCAATCAAGTCAACAAAATCTCCGGGAGGTAGAGGAAGATTAAGGTCCTGATTGACTTTACGTCGTAGAACCTCGATGGCTTTTTTGGTAGGTACTTTTGTGAAGAGGGAAGTCACATCCAAACTGCTTAGTTTCTTGTTACGGATGGAGAGGTTACGGATGCGGTTGAGAAGGTCGCCTGAGTGTTTAAGATGAGCGGGGCTGATGGTCCCCAGAAGGCAGGAAAGATGTTTGGCAAGAACTCCGGCTAGTTTGTGTGGAGCACTGCCTATTCCTGACGTGATTGGTCTGAGAGGAATATTGTGTTTATGGGTCTTGGGTAAACCATACATGTGTGCTGGTTTAGGGTTGCTTGGTAACAAGTACAGAAGTTTCTTCCCTTCTCTAGTGCGTTTGAGTATTTGTCTGGTTTTGTATAGAAAATCTTTGGTGAGCGTCTCCCACTGTTGAGTGCTGATGGGTTCGTATGTAGATTGATCATTCAAAAGGTCCATCATTTTAGTGTTGTAATCACTGGTGTTGAGTATGACGACTCCACCTCCTTTGTCGGCGGTGGTGACGATAATGTTGGGGTCGTTGGCGAGGTTCTTAAGGGCAGTGATGTATCGTCTAGGAAGATTAGAAGAAGAAGGTTCACATACAGTGAGAAGGCCCTGTATATAACCCTTCTCACTGCAGCGTTATGTGAACCTTCTTCTTCTAATCTTCCTAGAAGATACATCACTGCCCTTAAGGACCTCGCCAACGACCCTAACATTATTGTCACCACCGCCGACAAAGGAGGTGGAGTCGTCATACTCAACACCAGTGACTACAACACTAAAATGATGGACCTTTGAATGATCAATCTACATACGAACCCATCAGCACTCAGCAACCCTAAACCAGCACACATGTATGGTTTACCCAAGACCCATAAACACTGAACACTGAAACAAGCTGCATCTTTCCGGTCTATATTTGTCCAACCTATTTTTATGTTACCCAAGAAATAGCTTTTGTATCCTTTTACTCATGTACGAATTAATTGCTCTATCATATTGTATTACTTTTGTCACTACCACTACTACTACTAATACTACTACTACTACCACTAGTGAACATCGAAATGTTACCTCACTAGTATTGCACCTCACTCTGAGCCTTTATATACCCTCTGTGTCCATGTATTGTTTGTAATGACTTGATAAAGCTCCTGGAGAGCGAAACGTTGCCACAATAAATGTCACATTAGTTGCACTTGTGTCCTTTTACTTTACATATCGTCGGTAATTCTACCAACTTTATCTTTTTAGGAAATGAATTTGATTATTAACACTGGGATAATTTTTTCCTTGTGAAACTTGACAGATACCTCAGAGTTATTATGTGTTGCATCTTTAAAATGAGTTGGCTGGCTGGTCTGCAACTGAACAATTAATTCTTGTAGACCTAGTCTTATTTCCTCCAGACCAAAATAACCTTTGTGATACTTGTTCGAGACTCATTCAAGTATTTTACAGCTTAATTTAGTTTGTACAATGGCACTCAATAACCAGTCTGAGTCCTTCAGATTATATTTATTACTTAAAGTTTTGAGAGTGCTCTCCAGTTTAACACTAAACTGCTGTAAACCTTTGTAAGTGTGATCTGGAGTTTTTAAATTAACAATGATAGTCACTAGATCCAACCTACTTTGTTCTATATTACCATAAGTGACCTTCAACAAGTCAACTGCTTCCTTGTAAGAGTCATCTGCATTGGGAAAGGCTTGTATGAGTATGTGAGCATCTCCTCTTACCTGTCCTTTGTGGTAAAATAATTTAGTTACACAGGCTAGGTCACTCCTGTCATTCACAGCTGCTTTAAAAATTGACCAAAACTCCTCCCAATTTCAGAGAAATAGCAAACATCGAATTTAAGCTAAAGGAATCTTATAGGAGACAGGAATCGCGGGAAGAATTAGAAGCCATAAATGAAATCGAAAGAAACCCAAAGTATTTCTTCTCCTATGCCAAATCAAAGTCGAGAACAACGTCCAGTATTGGGCCCCTACTTAAACAAGATGGGTCCTACACAGATGACAGCAAGGAAATGAGTGAGCTACTCAAGTCCCAATATGACTCAGTTTTTAGCAAGCCGCTAACCAGACTGAGAGTCGAAGATCAAAATGAATTTTTTATGAGAGAGCCACAGAATTTGGTTAACACAAGCCTATCTGATGTTATCCTGACGCCAAATGACTTCGAACAGGCGATAAATGACATGCCCATGCACTCTGCCCCAGGGCCAGACTCATGGAACTCCGTGTTCATCAAGAACTGCAAGAAGCCCCTATCACGAGCCTTTACCATCCTATGGAGAGGGAGCATGGACACGGGGGTCGTCCCACAGTTACTAAAAACAACAGACATAGCCCCACTCCACAAAGGGGGCAGTAAAGCAACAACAAAGAACTACAGACCAATAGCACTAACATCCCATATCATAAAAATCTTTGAAAGGGTCCTAAGAAGCAAGATCACCACCCATCTAGAAACCCATCAGTTACACAACCCAGGGCAACATGGGTTTAGAACAGGTCGCTCCTGTCTGTCTCAACTATTGGATCACTACGACAAGGTCCTAGATGCACTAGAAGACAAAAAGAATGCAGATGTAATATATACAGACTTTGCAAAAGCCTTCGACAAGTGTGACCATGGCGTAATAGCGCACAAAATGCGTGCTAAAGGAATAACAGGAAAAGTCGGTCGATGGATCTATAATTTCCTCACTAACAGAACACAGAGAGTAGTAGTCAACAGAGTAAAGTCCGAGGCAGCTACGGTGAAAAGCTCTGTTCCACAAGGCACAGTACTCGCTCCCATCTTGTTCCTCATCCTCATATCTGACATAGACAAGGATGTCAGCCACAGCACCGTGTCTTCCTTTGCAGATGACACCCGAATCTGCATGACAGTGTCTTCCATTGCAGACACTGCAAGGCTCCAGGCGGACATCAACCAAATCTTTCAGTGGGCTGCAGAAAACAATATGAAGTTCAACGATGAGAAATTTCAATTACTCAGATATGGTAAACATGAGGAAATTAAATCTTCATCAGAGTACAAAACAAATTCTGGCCACAAAATAGAGCGAAACACCAACGTCAAAGACCTGGGAGTGATCATGTCGGAGGATCTCACCTTCAAGGACCATAACATTGTATCAATCGCATCTGCTAGAAAAATGACAGGATGGATAATGAGAACCTTCAAAACTAGGGATGCCAAGCCCATGATGACACTCTTCAGGTCACTTGTTCTATCTAGGCTGGAATATTGCTGCACACTAACAGCACCTTTCAAGGCAGGTGAAATTGCTGACCTAGAAAATGTACAGAGAACCTTCACGGCGCGCATAACGGAGATAAAACACCTCAATTACTGGGAGCGCTTGAGGTTCCTGAACCTGTATTCCCTGGAACGCAGGCGGGAGAGATACATGATTATATACACCTGGAAAATCCTAGAGGGACTAGTACCGAACTTGCACACGAAAATCACTCACTACGAAAGCAAAAGACTTGGCAGACGATGCAACATCCCCCCAATGAAAAGCAGGGGTGTCACTAGCACGTTAAGAGACCATACAATAAGTGTCAGGGGCCCGAGACTGTTCAACTGCCTCCCAGCATACATAAGGGGGATTACCAACAGACCCCTGGCAGTCTTCAAGCTGGCACTGGACAAGCACCTAAAGTCGGTACCTGACCAGCCGGGCTGTGGCTCGTACGTTGGTTTGCGTGCAGCCAGCAGTAACAGCCTGGTTGATCAGGCTCTGATCCACCAGGAGGCCTGGTCACAGACCGGGCCGCGGGGGCGTTGACCCCAAATTTTAAATACAAATTTAAATACAAATGTAAATTTTAAATAAGCCAGACTTGGCTTATCCTTGCCAGACTTGGCTTAGCAAAATTAATATTATACAAATACACTAACATAAATCCTAGCCAGACTTTGGCTGAGCAAAATTAATATTATACAAATACACTAACATAAATCTTTGCCAGACTTGGATTAGCAAATTTCGTATTGTAATAATTATAATCCTCTATACATTAAGTAAATTTGTGGACCTAACATCCACCTCCTTCTGTCATTTCACATATAATTATTAAGTAATTAATTCACTAATTAATGACTTCACTAATTACATCCAGTTCGATCAAGGACCAACGGGCTACTATTTGTGGAAAATTTAATTTACCTGGATGTAACTCATAAGATACATACCAGTAAATGGTAACAAAGATAATTATTCTTTATCAAAGTTACAGAGACATGTAGGAATTTTAGGACACCTAGGTCACAAAAAATGTCCTCTTTCGATACCTACGATAATCTATCTCTCCACAAGTCACTCTGAATCTATATTAATTTCAAATGAAATATACTTCACCAGGAAATCTGGCAAAAACATTAATATAAATATGTGAACTGTATATTAAATTTAAAATGTAAATACATATACATTGAAGGAGAATTTATAATAATAAGACTCACCAATTAGTCTGAAGATTATCGTGTGTCATACAAACCCCTGCCTAAATTATGAAGAAAATGCTGGCCAGAATTTCAACACAAAATAGACATGACTTAGTGGGGGTTACAAAGCTGTCCTGTCCATCTGCTTAAGGCTCATGTTATGCAGGACTGCAAATCCAACAATTTCGGCTCCTATATGAGAGGTTTTAAGCCCAATATAACCCCTAGAGCGACGAAAATTTTTGCACATTTCATTAGTGTGCCTTTACCACATTCAAAACAATGGCGTCTCCAACATGCTCATCAGCGCAGGCGCAGAGCTTCCCTGTCGTTTCTCTTTAAAATACACTTTAGAGCAATAGTAATGTATTAATCAGGTATATTTACATTATAAAAAATGTACAGCATAATTTTGGGAAATTATTTTCCACATTATTTAATGAATATTTTTCCTTAAGTAGATTAAACAAAAAAAAATACATATATACCTCTAGATTTTCTTTTATTTATAAGCTATAACATCTTGGGGTCACAATCAGTCATTGTAATAGTTACTATATAAACATTATTTTTGTGATAGAATCGTTAGTTTTGCTGTCTTAAAATCATTACTATAAACACATTTTCAACATAGGATTTAATATCACCTTCATTAACATCAATTTCAAATCTACCTTTCAAAACATCTGCTGTCCTTCTCACTGTTTTGAAAGAGTCTGTCTGGACTCTGGCTCCCATAACCTCACTCATTTTCCTTATTACAATCCCACTACGTTTTCTTTTGCTTTTAACTAAGTTACACTCTTCTCCATTATCACTAGTGATGTCTGTTTCCCTCATCATCCTTCGTATCAGACATTCAGATGTCCCAGAATCAGGTAAACTGACTTTACTAGGTAACTGATGTACCTTCTGCTGCTGTTGCTGATCGGTCAGTGCTCGAGGATCCTGGGATGTAGCTTCAGATGTTCTGTAGTCACAAAAGCAGTCGGCGTGCTTGACTAACAATACCGTGTACTAATAACCATCGCTGGGCTTGCTGGTGTCACTATAGCATAAGGTGTAGATGTAGAGATAACTTTTAACCTTGAATGTTCAGATGATGAATGTTTTTTGAACACTTCGTATGTTTGTACGAGTGATCATATTTACTCGTGTTTCTTCATCTTCTTCATCTTCAAGTTTCATTAAGTCAGTTCTCATTCATCTAACTGATTCCATGAGACACTTATGCCAACATATGGGAATCTTTATTGAGGAAACGTTTCGCCACACAATTTTTTCTTTATTTAGTGGCTTCATCAGTCCAATACATCTTTGTCAATAGACTGCCGCCTGTGAGAAAGATGTAAGGAGAGAATATTGAGGAGTTTGAGGTAATCAGTCCCTCAGCCTGGAGTCGATGTGTTCAGTCCATGTCAGACACTCCATCATCATGGGATCTAGATACAAAGAATTCTTCAACACTTGTCCAACCTTTGGACGAAGACCTACTTCGACTAGTGGATGGTACCACTCTGACCCCGCCTCCTCCTGCTTCGCCTCACCTGACTACAGTATATAAGCCACGTCTACGGCCCTATCCTGTACTTTCTACAAGATTGATAGACTGAACACATCGACTCCAGACTGAGGGACTGATTACCTCAAACTCCTCCTCTCCTTACACCTTTCTGCTTTGTATTGGACTGATGAAGCCACTGTGTGGCGAAACGTTTCCTCAATAAAGATTCCCATATGTTGCATAAGTGTCTCAATCTTCAACTTGTCGGTTTTCAAAACCATTCATCACAACTGTAGAGCAGACCGGTGAGCAACCTGTAGAGCAGACCGGTGAGCAACCTGTAGAGCAGACCGGTGAGCAACCTGTTGAGCAGACCGGTGAGCAACCTGTAGAGCAGACCGGTGAACAACCTGTAGAGCAGACCGGTGAACAACCTGTAGAGCAGACCGGTGAGCAACCTGTAGAGCAGACCGGTGAGCAACCTGTAGAGCAGACCGGTGAGCAACCTGTAGAGCAGACCGGTGATCAACCTGTAGAGCAGACCGGTGAACAACCTGTAGAGCAGACCGGTGAACAACCTGTAGAGCAGACCGGTGAGCAACCTGTAGAGCAGACCAGTGAACAACCTGTAGAGCAGACCAGTGAACAACCTGTAGAGCAGACCGGTGAACAACCTGTAGAGCAGACAGGTGAGCAAGAAGTATTCACTGAAGAGTCAATATTCTGAACAGATATACACACAAAAAGGAAATAAATTTAAGCATTGGATATTTCCTGAAAGCCTCAGCACAAGACAGTTAATTTGTAGATGAATGGTTCAGAGAACCGACATGTTCTCAGCACGTATGCCGTATTCTATTCAAGATTGATGGACTGACCACATCGACTCAAGGTTGAGGGACTGATTACCTCATTCTCCTCCTGTTCTTCAAGATTCTCCTTTGTATGGACTGATGAAGCCACTGTGTGGCGAAACGTTTCCTCAATAAAGATACCCAAGAGTTGCACATGTGTCTAATTTATCAACAAGACAGTTAATACTGAGACCACCTTCAGTGACCATCTCACTTAGGTATATCACCTCCCTGAATGACATGGTTATTGAATCACAGCATACATGTCACCACAGACATGTCACCACAGCATACATGTCACCACAGACATGTCACCACAGCATACATGTCACCACAGACATGTCATCACAGCATACATGTCACCACAGCATACATGTCACCACAGCATACATGTCACCACTTCTGCAAGACTTCCTTATTAGTAACAATAATATTCATAATTATAATAATGCTAACACACTGGCAATCTTAGAATGGCTGATGCACTTATAACACTTGTTTATAGCAAACCACTTTTGAAGAATGAGACACTTGCGAAACCTCTGGGAATCTTCACTGAGGAAACCTTTCGCCAGTCAGTGGCGGAAGATGAGGAGTCTAAGATAATCAGTCCTTCAGACTGGAGTCGATTGGACTGAACACATCGACTCCAGGCTGAGGGACTGATTACCTCAAACTCCTCCTTGAGGACTCCTGTTATTTATACTTTTTGATATGAAGACTAGAATTTTGTAAGCTTCACGCACCATTCTCTGAACTTAAGAATCCTGCTAACTGGAACTCTTAAATTTTTTTCACATGCTGAGTGATTAATATCTACAATATTTATTTTATCAATGCCAGTATTACTTTCGCTTTCAAGCTCTAGAACTTTACATTTCTCTACATTAAACTGCATCTGACATTTCTCCAACCACTGCATCAATCTATTCAGGTCTTCCTGTAGCTCTACAGTGCCCTCGTCAGAATTAATTCGACGGCCTATTTTTTGCGTTATCGGCTAACTTGTTTATGTTGGTATTTATTCCCTCATCTATGTCATTTAAGTATATTGTGGACAACACAGATCCCAAAACTGACCCCTGTGGAACACCACTTGTAACACGTCTCAACTTTGATTTCTTCCAGTTTATGCAAACTCTCCATTACCTAGATGTTAACCTCTCCTCTATCCAGGGGATAAAATCCTTCTTATTCCATGTGCTTCTACTTTCCTCAACAATCTCTGGTGTGGAACTATATCAAAAACCTTACTGTAGTCCGTATAGTCTGTAATTTCGAAAGGCAGGAACACCCCTTTGTAAAACTGTGCTGAAATTCATTGATCAGTTTTTGTTTTTCAAAGTGGTTCGAATAGCCTTGGCAATTATTAATTCATCCAGTTTTACTACAATGGAGGTTAGAAAATTAGTCTATAATTCAAAGATAACAACCTATTTCCTGCTGTGAAGATAAGTATCACATTTGCCGTTTTCCATTTATCCGGCACTATGCCAGTTTATAGTGATATGTTGAGAAAACTAACTAATAGTTACCTAAGTTCCTGCTTACATTCCTTTATAACCCTAGAAGGCTCGGGAATCTAGTTGATTTTAATCTATTTGACTGAGGACTTTGACACTAGTGACTTTGATCGTGCATAACTTATTTTCGTCCTGACCTTTATGACTTTTGATTTCTAGAAATTCTCTAGAACCTTCCTGCGTAAAAAAACTAAGAAGAAATGTGTTGAAGACTGTACACATTTTCGTGTCACTGACGATAATTTGATCTGAACAACTTTTAAGTTGCCTTATCTTGTTTTTAATTTTACTTCAATGTACCTGAAAAAAAACTTTTGGCAAAATCTGAAATCTCTGGCGACTTAAACTTTATAATCTCTTTCGGCTTTTTTTATTCAGTATATTTCTCTTTTTAATTGAACATGTTTATTTCTTACGTGCCCCTCTCCTCTTCTGAATCAACTGTAATTCCTCTTCAGACCTATGAGAATTTTTAATCTATTGTTTATCCAGTTAAGGTCAATCTTGTTTAATCAAATTTCATTATTTGGAACATGCATTGCCTAGGCAACTTCAACTATGCTTTGAAAAATGCTATATTGATAACCATCACCGCTTACCTGATTCACAAGATAATGACGAGTCAGGTCACTCCAGTTCATCCTACCCAGGTAATAATTCAGCACTATGAAATTGGCAAAGCGATAGTCAGTAATATTGACTTGGTTAAAGTTATATATTGAAACTGAGTTATTTATGATCGCTTTCTCCAAGAACAACATTAATCTCAAGAATATTATTTAGTAATTGTTGGCAAGAACCAAGCGAAACAAGTTATTCACTCTAGTTGGTTCTGTTACAAGCTATTTAAAAAACAACTGGATGGTATCAAGAATGTCGCTAGACTTAAGATTTCTTGTCAGATTGCTCCAGCCTATTTGTTTAAAGCAAAAATCTCCCCTTAACACAACATTGTCGTATCTAGATGACTTAGTAATTTCGTCCCATAGAAGTTTATTGCGTTCTCTGTTATGGTTTGAGGCTTTAAACCACACCCAAGATTAGTTTTTCTAACAGATTCAGTGTCTGTCACTTCCACTTTTATATCTAGTTTAATGCAGCAGTTTAAATTATCTCTGACAGACATCGACACTCTACCAGCTTTCAATTGTTAATTATCCTTTAGACTAGTATGCACAATATTTCCTGCCATCAGTCTACCAGCTACCAATATTTTTGACCTTAGCACAGCTGTTTAGGTCTTTTAAAAAATCCAAGACCAGGATGGTCCACGCGGTATATCAGGGTCAACTACACAAGTGATGACTAGGTGTCCAACATACTATTAAGCTTAAAAAAAGTAAACAATGAAACCAGGAGCTGTTGTACCACCAGCAGCTTCCTTACCAGCAAACAGGAAGTGCAAGTGGTACAAAGATAACACATTCCATATTTATTACAATTTCGTGATAATAACAATGGAATCCACCACAAAGCACATATTCATTTTCAAGTTTTGAGCAGTGTTACACTCTGAAGTAATTGTTACATTAAAATAATTCCTTGTACGTAGTCTTAGGAAAAATACTAAAAAAAATTATGCTGTATATGTACTGTACATTCCAAGTGGAGAAATTTTGAGGTAAGTATTTTACAATGTCAGAAGTGCTAAAATATCTTCAAATATGTTTAAAATCATAAGAAACTATTGTACATAATGTTAAACATGTTGAAGATGTTGAAGTCAAATTGTAAAATGTAAGTATCGCTGACGCATTTACATTACTATAGCCGACGAGGGATTATTTTTTCACCAACTTTAATGTACCATAATAGTGTAATATCACTATTATATTATGAGTAATACTCTCATGCAATAAAAAAAATCATTATTTTTATTTTCAAAATTTTCCCACACACACAGGAATTTTTATTTGGGGGTATGTCACGGTTTAAGGTTACAGGATAATTGGTCTTGACTCACGAAATCGTAATGACACGATTGCAAACAAACCATACCCCGGCCGGGATTGAACCCGCGATCGTGTCATTACGATTTCGTGAGTCATGTTGGCGGCAGTGAAGGGACATGAGCTAGAGTTCGTCACGGCCACGCTAGCTGGAGATTCGTCTGTAAAAACTTGCATTTGTGGTCACAGTGGTGCCTGTGCTAACCTTCCTATGGTGTAGAAATATATCTAGTTGGACGAATCTTATTGTGGCTAGCTGGTCTAGTGGCTAACGCGACGGGCTGGAGTTTTGAGACTCTCTGACCGCGGGTTCAATCCCGGCCGGGGTATGGTTTAATTGGTCTTGAATTCTTGCTAATGAACTGTTAAATGCCAGAAGCCTAACCAAGCTAGATGCTAGAGCAGGATCAACAAATTTACCTGGTATTCTCTGGTAGATTTTTTTTATTGATGCGTTTCCCGTTTCCACACCGAGGCAGCGTGACCAGAAAAAGAAGAAACACTTTCATCATCATTCACTGTATCACTGTCTTGCCAGAGGTGCCCCGGCACTACAGTTCAAAAACTGCAACATCACACCCCGCCTTCAGAGCACAGGCACTGCACTTCCCACCTCCAGGACTCAAGTCCGGGTAACCGTTTTCCCCTGAGTCCCTTCATAAATGTGACATTGCTCACATTCCAACAGCATGTCAGCCATAAAAGCCATTTGCCTCCACTCGCTCATAACATTCTTATGCACGCTTGCTAGAAGTCTAAGCCCCTCGCACACAAACCCTCCTGAGCCCCCTCCTTCCAGCCTTTCCTAGGACGTCTTCTACCCTGCCTTCCTTTCACTACAGATTTATACGCCTTCCAAATCGCTATTTCATTTTATCCTTTCTAAATGTCTGAACTACCTCAAGCTGTGGATTCTATTCATAATATTTTCACCACACTGTGAGGGCAAAGTTCATTAACTAAGAGTGGAAGACTGAATGGCTGGTGGAGGAAGTATGACTGGTAGTACACTAGTTCAAACAGGGGCATGCTAACAGTTACCTTACCTCCCCCCTTCGCCTACCCAGTGAGTAGCAACAAGGGACATTTTCGGACTGAGTAGCGTCACTTGGCTTCCTGCTCTCATCAAGTCTGTAAGTATAGAGCTCTACTCTTTAAAATTTAATGTTTAGTCTTACTTTCATAGACAAGTTACTCTTGTTATGATTCTTTATTTTTGTCCGGACTTGGGTAATATTTATTCATTACCATTTCTTTTAAAAGCCTTCAGCCTATCATGTGAATGATTCCTTTTTAGACTTGTAGTTTCCTTTGTTTCTTTCTCAGCCTTTCGGGATGGTTAGGGTCACCCAGCAGATGCTGGATGAGAAGAGCAGCATTGGCCTAATAATAAGTCAGAAACAATAATCCGTAATCTTGGGAAACTCTGTAATTCCTTCACCTTTGGATTACCCGTCTACTACTTTATGAGAACTCTGCTGTGCTGACCCACTATCTTGTCAAAGGTCTCTGCTGTTGCACCACTTCCGGCAGGTCAACAGTTTTATTAGAGAACTGGTTTTAGATAGCACGAGCACAGAGCTACTATTTTGGCACCATAGTGTAACTGGCCTTATCCTTTATTCTCTGTTGCCGATTTCCTGTTGACTGCTATGGCCGGCAGCTAACTCAGTTACCTACACTGCTAGCTGTGCCCATATTGTTTCATACTATGGAACAATGCTCTTCTCCAGACTGAGGGACTGACCACCTCAAAACTTTAAGGGTGAAAAAATAATCCCTCATCGGCTATAGTAATGTAAATGCGTCAGCGATACTTACATTTTACAATTTGACTTCAACATCTTCAACTTGTTTAACATTATGTACAATAGTTTCTTATGATTTTAAACATGTTTTAAGATATTTTAGCACTTCTGACATTGTAAAATACTTACCTCAAAATTTCTCCACTTGGAATGTACAGTACATATACAGCATAATTTTTTTTAGTATTTTTCCTAAGACTACGTACAAGGAATTATTTTAATGTAACAATTACTTCAGAGTGTAACACACCTCAAAACTTGAAAATGAATATGTGCTTTGTGGTGGATTCCATTGTTATTATCACGAAATTGTAATAAATATGGAATGTGTTATCTTTGTACCACTTGCACTTCCTGTTTGCTGGTAAGGAAGCTGCTGGTGGTACAACAGCTCCTGGTTTCATTGTTTACTTTTTTTAAGCTTAATAGTATGTTGGACACCTAGTCATCACTTGTGTAGTTGACCCTGATATACCGCGTGGACCATCCTGGTCTTGGATTTTTTAAAAGACCTAAACAGCTGTGCTAAGGTCAAAAATATTGGTAGCTGGTAGACTGATGGCATGAAATATTGTGCATACTAGTCTAAAGGATAATTAACAATTGAAAGCTGGTAGAGTGTCGATGTCTGTCAGAGATAATTTAAACTGCTGCATTAAACTAGATATAAAAGTGGAAGTGACAGACACTGAATCTGTTAGAAAAACTAATCTTGGGTGTGGTTTAAAGCCTCAAACCATAACAGAGAACGCAATAAACTTCTATGGGACGAAATTACTAAGTCATCTAGATACGACAATGTTGTGTTAAGGGGAGATTTTTGCTTTAAACAAATAGGCTGGAGCAATCTGACAAGAAATCTTAAGTCTAGCGACATTCTTGATACCATCCAGTTGTTTTTTAAATAGCTTGTAACAGAACCAACTAGAGTGAATAACATGTTTCGCTTGGTTCTTGCCAACAATTACTAAATAATATTCTTGAGAATAATGTTGTTCTTGGAGAAAGCGATCATAAATAACTCAGTTTCAATATATAACTTTAACCAAGTCAATATTACTGACTATCGCTTTGCCAATTTCATAGTGCTGAATTATTACCTGGGTAGGATGAACTGGAGTGACCTGACTCGTCATTATCTTGTGAATCAGGTAAGCGGTGATGGTTATCAATATAGCATTTTTCAAAGCATAGTTGAAGTTGCCTAGGCAATGCATGTTCCAAATAATGAAATTTGATCAAACAAGATTGACCTTAACTGGATAAACAATAGATTAAAAATTCTCATAGGTCTGAAGAGGAATTACAGTTGATTCAGAAGAGGAGAGGGGCACGTAAGAAATAAACATGTTCAATTAAAAAGAGAAATATACTGAATAAGAAAAGCCGAAAGAGATTATAAAGTTTAAGTCGCCAGAGATTTGAGATTTTGCCGAAAGTTTTTTTTTCAGGTACATTGAAGTAAAATTAAAATCAAGATAAGGCAACTTAAAAGTTGTTCAGATCAAATTATCGTCAGTGACACGAAAATGTGTACAGTCTTCAACACATTTCTTCTTAGTTTTTTTACGCAGGAAGGTTCTAGAGAATTTCTAGAAATCAAAAGTCATAAAGGTCAGGACGAAAATAAGTTATGCACGATCAAAGTCACTAGTGTCAAAGTCCTCAGTCAAATAGATTAAAATCAACTAGATTCCCGAGCCTTCTAGGGTTATAAAGGAATGTAAGCAGGAACTTAGGTAACTATTAGTTAGTTTTCTCAACATATCACTATAAACTGGCATAGTGCCGGATAAATGGAAAACGGCAAATGTGATACTTATCTTCACAGCAGGAAATAGGTTGTTATCTTTGAATTATAGACTAATTTTCTAACCTCCATTGTAGTAAAACTGGATGAATTAATAATTGCCAAGGTTATTCGAACCACTTTGAAAAACAAAAACTGATCAATGAATTACAGCACAGTTTTACAAAGGGGTGTTCCTGCCTTTCGAAATTACAGACTATACGGACTACACTAAGGTTTTTGATATAGTTCCACACCAGAGATTGTTGAGGAAAGTAGAAGCACATGGAATAAGAAGGATTTTATCCCCTGGATAGAGGAGAGGTTAACATCTAGGTAATGGAGAGTTTGCATAAACTGGAAGAAATCAAAGTTGAAACGTGTTACAAGTGGTGTTCCACAGGGGTCAGTGTTGGGATCTTTGTTGTCCACAATATACTTAAATGACATAGATGAGGGAATAAATACCAACATAAACAAGTTAGCCGATAACGCAAAAATAGGCCGTCGAATTAATTCTGACGAGGGCACTGTAGAGCTACAGGAAGACCTGAATAGATTGATGCAGTGGTTTAATGTAGAGAAATGTAAAGTTCTAGAGCTTGAAAGCGAAAGTAATACTGGCATTGATAAAATAAATATTGTAGATATTAATCACTCAGCATGTGAAAAAAAAAATTTAAGAGTTCCAGTTAGCAGGATTCTTAAGTTCAGAGAATGGTGCGTGAAGCTTACAAAATTCTAGTCTTCATATCAAAAAGTATAAATAACAGGAGTCCTCAAGGAGGAGTTTGAGGGAATCAGTCCCTCAGCCTGGAGTCGATGTGTTCAGTCCAATCGACTCCAGTCTGAAGGACTGATTATCTTAGACTCCTCATCTTCCGCCACTGACTGGCGAAAGGTTTCCTCAGTGAAGATTCCCAGAGGTTTCGCAAGTGTCTCATTCTTCAAAAGTGGTTTGCTATAAACAAGTGTTATAAGTGCATCAGCCATTCTAAGATTGCCAGTGTGTTAGCATTATTATAATTATGATTATTATTGTTACTAATAAGGAAGTCTTGCAGAAGTGGTGACATGTATGCTGTGGTGACATGTATGCTGTGGTGACATGTATGCTGTGGTGACATGTCTGTGGTGACATGTATGCTGTGGTGACATACTGTGGTGACATGTATGCTGTGGTGACATGTCTGTGGTGACATGTATGCTGTGATTCAATAACCATGTCATTCAGGGAGGTGATATACCTAAGTGAGATGGTCACTGAAGGTGGTCTCAGTATTAACTGTCTTGTGCTGAGGCTTTCAGGAAATATCCAATGTTTAAATTTATTTCCTTTTTGTGTGTATATCTGTTCAGAATATTGACTCTTCAGTGAATACTTCTTGCTCACCGGTCTGCTCTACAGGTTGCTCACCGGTCTGCTCTACAGGTTGCTCACCGGTCTGCTCTACAGGATGCTCACCGGTCTGCTCTACAGGTTGCTCACCGGTCTGCTCTACAGGTTGCTCACCGGTCTGCTCTACAGGTTGCTCACCGGTCTGCTCTACAGGTTGCTCACCGGTCTGCTCTACAGGTTGCTCACCGGTCTGCTCTACAGGTTGCTCACCGGTCTGCTCTACAGGTTGCTCACCGGTCTGCTCTACAGGTTGCCCACCGGTCTGCTCTACAGGTTGCTCACCGGTCTGCTCTACAGGTTGCTCACCGGTCTGCTCTACAGGTTGCTCACCGGTCTGCTCTACAGGTTGCTCACCGGTCTGCTCTACAGGTTGCTCACCGGTCTGCTCTACAGGTTGCTCACCGGTCTGCTCTACAGGTTGCTCACCGGTCTGCTCTACAGGTTGCTCACCGGTCTGCTCTACAGGTTGCTCACCGGTCTGCTCTACAGGTTGTTCACCGGTCTGCTCTACAGGTTGCTCACCGGTCTGCTCTACAGGTTGCTCACCGGTCTGCTCTACAGGTTGCTCACCGGTCTGCTCTACAGGTTGCTCACCGGTCTGCTCTACAGGTTGCTCACCGGTCTGCTCTACAGGTTGCTCACCGGTCTGTTCTACAGGTTGTTCACTGGTCTGCTCTACAGGTTGCTCACCGGTCTGCTCTACATGTTGCTCACCGGTCTGCTCTACAGGTTGCTCACCGGTCTGCTCTACAGGTTGCTCACCGGTCTGCTCTACAGGTTGCTCACCGGTCTGCTCTACAGGTTGCTCACCGGTCTGCTCTACAGGTTGCTCACTGGTCTGCTCTACAGGTTGCTCACCGGTCTGCTCTACAGGTTGCTCATCGGTCTGCTCTACAGGTTGCTCACCGGTCTGCTCTACAGGTTGTTCACCGGTCTGCTCTACAGATTGCTCACCGGTCTGCTCTACAGGTTGCTCACCGGTCTGCTCTACAGGTTGTTCACTGGTCTGCTCTACAGGTTGCTCACCGGTCTGCTCTACAGGTTGCTCACCGGTCTGCTCTACAGGTTGCTCACCGGTCTGCTCTACAGGTTGCTCACCGGTCTGCTCTACAGGTTGCTCACCGGTCTGCTCTACAGGTTGCTCACTGGTCTGCTCTACAGGTTGCTCACCGGTCTGCTCTACAGGTTGCTCACCGGTCTGCTCTACAGGTTGCTCATCGGTCTGCTCTACAGGTTGTTCACTGGTCTGCTCTACATGTTGCTCACCGGTCTGCTCTACAGGTTGCTCACCGGTCTGCTCTACAGGTTGCTCACCGGTCTGCTCTACAGGTTGCTCACCGGTCTGCTCTACAGGTTGCTCACCGGTCTGCTCTACAGGTTGCTCACCGGTCTGCTCTACAGGTTGCTCACCGGTCTGTTCTACAGGTTGCTCACCGGTCTGCTCTACAGGTTGCTCACCGGTCTGCTCTACAGGTTGCTCACCGGTCTGCTCTACAGGTTGCTCACCGGTCTGCTCTACAGGTTGCTCACCGGTCTGCTCTACAGGTTGCTCACCGGTCTGCTCTACAGGTTGCTCACCGGTCTGCTCTACAGGTTGCTCACCGGTCTGCTCTACAGGTTGCTCACCGGTCTGTTCTACAGGTTGCTCACCGGTCTGCTCTACAGGTTGCTCACCGGTCTGCTCTACAGGTTGCTCACCGGTCTGCTCTACAGGTTGCTCACCGGTCTGCTCTACAGGTTGCTCACCGGTCTGCTCTACAGGTTGCTCACCGGTCTGCTCTACAGGTTGCTCACCGGTCTGCTCTACAGGTTGCTCACTGGTCTGCTCTACAGGTTGCTCACCGGTCTGCTCTACAGGTTGCTCACCGGTCTGCTCTACAGGTTGCTCATCGGTCTGCTCTACAGGTTGTTCACTGGTCTGCTCTACAGGTTGCTCACCGGTCTGCTCTACAGGTTGCTCACCGGTCTGCTCTACAGGTTGCTCACCGGTCTGCTCTACAGGTTGCTCACCGGTCTGCTCTACAGGTTGCTCACCGGTCTGCTCTACAGGTTGCTCACCGGTCTGCTCTACAGGTTGCTCACCGGTCTGTTCTACAGGTTGCTCACCGGTCTGCTCTACAGGTTGCTCACCGGTCTGCTCTACAGGTTGCTCACCGGTCTGCTCTACAGGTTGCTCACCGGTCTGCTCTACAGGTTGCTCACCGGTCTGCTCTACAGGTTGCTCACCGGTCTGCTCTACAGGTTGCTCACCGGTCTGCTCTACAGGTTGCTCACCGGTCTGCTCTACAGGTTGCTCACCGGTCTGTTCTACAGGTTGCTCACCGGTCTGCTCTACAGGTTGCTCACCGGTCTGCTCTACAGGTTGCTCACCGGTCTGCTCTACAGGTTTCTCACCGGTCTGCTCTACAGGTTGCGAAAGGAACAGTGGAATGGTAGAGTCTTAGGTGGACAAAATGTCTTCTCTATAGGTACTATAGACCGCATATTGTGTCTTATTTACATACAACTGTGGAATACATTGTGCAATAGAATTTAATTTGTGTGTATGTGTAATACGTGATGTATATTTGTGCTGTTCTGCATATTATGAAATAAAACATACTGCACAGAACTGAATAAAATTGCAATTTGCAGATACATGTTTATACATGAGCTTCTGCTATTGATTCAGTACCTGTTGGAGCTGTTGCCTTTGTTGTTGTTTCAATTGTTGTGTTGTTGGTGATGTTATCGAGTAGTTGTTGTTGTTGATGGTTTTATTGTTGATGTTTTTGTTGTTGTATTGTAATGTTACTGCTATTGTTGTGTTGTTGTTGTTGTTGTAGTTATTGCTTTGTTGTTGTTGCTGTTATTTCTAATTGTGTTTTTTTATATCATTGCTGCTGCTTCTGTTACAAGTACATGTGTTTCCAACTGGGTGAGACAGACGCACCGGGTCACCTCTACGAAGAAAGTTCTATCTGTGATGAGTGGTTTTGAAAACCGACAAGTTGAACATTGAGACACTTATGCAACATATGGGAATCTTTATTGAGGAAACGTTTCGCCACACAGTGGCTTCATCAGTCCAATACAAAGCAGAAAGGTGTAAGGAGAGGAGGAGTTTGAGGTAATCAGTCCCTCAGCCTGGAGTCGATGTGTTCAGTCCATCAATCTTGTAGAATGTACAGCATAGGGCCGTAGACGTGGCTTATATACTGTAGTCAGGTGAGGCGAAGCAGGAGGAGGCGGGGTCATAGTGGTACCATCCACTAGTCGAAGTAGGTCTTCGTCCAAAGGTTGGACAAGTTTGAAGAATTCTTTGTATCAAGATCCCATGATGATGCAGTGTCTGACAGTTGTGATGAATGGTTTTGAAACCCGACAAGTTGAAATCAGTCCCTCAGTGGATGGTACCACTATAACCCCGCCTCCGCCTGCTTCGACTCACCTGACTACAGTATATAAGAAACGTCTACGGCCCTATGCTGTACATTCTACAAGACTGATGGACTGAACACATCGACTCCAGGCTGAGGGACTGATTACCTCAAACTCCTCCTCTCCTTACACCTTTCTGCTTTGTATTGGACTGATGAAGCCACTGTGTGGCGAAACGTTTCCTCAATAAAGATTCCCATATGTTGCATAAGCGTCTCAATAACAAAAATAATAATAATAATAATATGCCACCGATTTCATTACTCGTGACCAACTTGGCTGAAAAAAATAAAAAAACAACGGTAGGCTTCATATTATTTTAAAAATCAAATCAAAATGTAATACATGGATGATACAGTTAGATGAATGAGAACTGACTTAATGAAACTTGAAGATGAAGAAGATGAAGAAACACGAGTAAATATGATCACTCGTACAAACATACGAAGTGTTCAAAAAACATTCATCATCTGAACATTCAAGGTTAAAAGTTATCTCTACATCTACACCTTATGCTATAGTGACACCAGCAAGCCCAGCGATGGTTATTAGTACACGGTATTGTTAGTCAAGCACGCCGACTGCTTTTGTGACTACAGAACATCTGAAGCTACATCCCAGGATCCTCGAGCACTGACCGATCAGCAACAGCAGCAGAAGGTACATCAGTTACCTAGTAAAGTCAGTTTACCTGATTCTGGGACATCTGAATGTCTGATACGAAGGATGATGAGGGAAGCAGACATCACTAGTGATAATGGAGAAGAGTGTAACTTAGTTAAAAGCAAAAGAAAACGTAGTGGGATTGTAATAAGGAAAATGAGTGAGGTTATGGGAGCCAGAGTCCAGACAGACTCTTTCAAAACAGTGAGAAGGACAGCAGATGTTTTGAAAGGTAGATTTGAAATGGATGTTAATGAAGGTAATATTAAATTGATGTTAATGAAGGTAATATTAAATCCTATGTTGAAAATGTGTTTATAGTAATGATTTTAAGACAGCAAAACTAACGATTCTATCACAAAAATAATGTTTATATAGTAACTACTACAATGACTGATTGTGACCCCAAGATGTTATAGCTTATAAATAAAAGAAAATCTATAGGTATATATGTATTTTTTTTTGTTTAATCTACTTAAGGAAAAATATTCATTAAATAATGTGGAAAATAATTTCCCAAAATTATGCTGTACATTTTTTATAATGTAAATATATCTGATTAATACATTACTATTGCTCTAAAGTGTATTTTAAAGAGAAACGACAGGGAAGCTCTGCGCCTGCGCTGATGAGCATGTTGGAGACGCCATTGTTTTGAATGTGGTAAAGGCATGCTGATGAAATGTGCAAAAATTTTCGTCGCTCTATGGATTATATTGGGCTTAAAACCTCTCAAATAGGAGCCGAAATTGTTGGATTTGCTTTCCTGCATAACATGAGCATTAAGCAGATGGACAGGACAACTTTGTAACCCCCACTAAGTCATGTCTATTTTGTGTTGAAATTCTGGCCAGCATTTTCTTCATAATTTAGGCAGGGGTTTGTATGACACATGATAATCTCCAGACTAATTGGTGAGTCTTATTATTATAAATTCTCCTTCAATGTATATGTATTTACATTTTAAATTTAATATACAGTCCACATATTTATATTAATGTTTTTGCCAGATTTCCTGGTGAAGTATATTTCATTTGAAATTAATATAGATTCAGAGTGACTTGTGGAGAGATAGATTATCGTAGGTATCGAAAGAGGACATTTTTTGTGACCTAGGTGTCCTAAAATTCCTACATGTCTCTGTAACTTTGATAAAGAATAATTATCTTTGTTACCATTTACTGGTATGTATCTTATGAATTACATCCAGGTAAATTAAATTTTCCACAAATAGTAGCCCGTTGGTCCTTGATCGAACTGGATGTAATTAGTGAAGTCATTAATTAGTGAATTAATTACTTAATAATTATATGTGAAATGACAGAAGGAGGTGGATGTTAGGTCCACAAATTTACTTAATGTGTAGAGGATTATAATTATTACAATACGAAATTTGCTAATCCAAGTCTGGCAAAGATTTATGTTAGTGTATTTGTATAATATTAATTTTGCTCAGCCAAAGTCTGGCTAGGATTTATGTTAGTGTATATGTATAATATTAATTTTGCTAAGCCAAGTCTGGCAAGGATAAGCCAAGTCTGGCTTATTTAAAATTTACATTTTATTTAAATTTGTATTTAAAATTTATATTATGATTTCCTTACATGAGTAGTTGCTAAGCTCAAGTGTAGGTAAGATTATTAATGTATATTTAAAGTTTATATTATAATTTCCTTACATATAATTGCTAAGCTCAAGTGTAGCTAAGATTATTAATGTATATTTAAAGTTTATATTATAATTTCGTTACATGTAATTGCTAAGCTCAAGTAACTAGGATTTGTTCAAGGTAAGTTGTAATATTTACCTTTATAAAGTGCATAATTAAGTAAATAATCAGTGTTATTAAGTAAGTTGAATTTAATACATTGCATTATGGGTAAAAATGAGGAAATTAATGTAGATGACAAACACGTGGAATTTAGAGCAAAAAAATCATCATTGCAGGCTAGAAAGGGTCATGTAACAAAGGCATGCAATAAATGAATCAAGAAACTGCAAATACTGATGATTTAAAATTGTATTTAGATGCTTTAGGGAATAGATACCTGGAGAGAGTTTACTTGGAGAGAGTTCCGGGGCTCAATGCCCCCGCGGTCTGGACTGTGACCAGGCATCCTGGTGGATCAGAGCCTGATCAACCAGGCTGTTACTGCTGGCTGCACACAATCCAACGTATGAGCCACAGCCCGGCTGGTCAGGTACCGACTTTAGGTGCTTGTCCAGTGCCTGCTTGAAGACAGCCAGGGGTCTATTGGTAATCCCCCTTATGTATGCTGGGAGGCAGTTGAACAGTCTCGGGCCCCTGACACTTATTGTATTGTCTCTTAACGTGCTAGTGACACCCCTGCTTTTCATTGGGGGGATGTTGCATCGTCTGCCGAGTCTTTTGCTTTCGTTGTGAGTGATTTTCGTGTGCAAGTTCGGTACTAGTCCCTCTAGGATTTTCCAGGTGTATATAATCATGTATCTCTCCCGCCTGCGTTCCAGGGAGTACAGGTTCAGGAACTTCAAGCGCTCCCAGTAATTGAGGTGTTTTATCTCCGTTATGCGCGCCGTGAAGGTTCTCTGTACATTTTCTAGGTCAGCAATTTCACCTGCCTTGAAAGGTGCTGTTAGTGTGCAGCAATATTCCAGCCTAGATAGAACAAGTGACCTGAAGAGTGTCATCATGGGCTTGGCATCCCTAGTTTTGAAGGTTCTCATTATCCATCCTGTCATTTTTCTAGCAGATGCGATTGATACAATGTTATGGTCCTTGAAGGTGAGATCCTCCGACATGATCACTCCCAGGTCTTTGACGTTGGTTTTTCGCTCTATTTTGTGGCCAGAATTTGTTTTGTACTCTGATGAAGTTTTAATTTCCTCGTGTTTACCATATCGGAGTAATTGAAATTTCTCATCGTTGAACTTCATATTGTTTTCTGCAGCCCACTGAAAGATTTGGTTGATGTCCGCCTGGAGCCTTGCAGTGTCTGCAATGGAAGACACTGTCATGCAGATTCGGGTGTCATCTGCAAAGGAAGACACGGTGCTGTGGCTGACATCCTTGTCTATGTCAGATATGAGGATGAGAAACAAGATGGGAGCGAGTACTGTGCCTTGTGGAACAGAGCTTTTCACCGTAGCTGCCTCGGACTTTACTCTGTTGACTACTACTCTTTGTGTTCTGTTTGTGAGGAAATTATAGATCCATCTACCAACTTTTCCTGTTATTCCTTTAGCACGCATTTTGTGCGCTATTACGCCATGGTCACACTTGTCGAAGGCTTTTGCAAAGTCTGTATATATTACATCTGCATTCTTTTTGTCTTCTAGTGCATCTAGGACCTTGTCGTAGTGATCCAGTAGCTGAGACAGACAGGAGCGACCTGTTCTAAACCCATGTTGCCCTGGGTTGTGTAATTGATGGGTATCTAGATGGGTGGCGATCTTGCTTCTTAGGACCCTTTCAAAGATTTTTATGATATGGGATGTTAGTGCTATCGGTCTGTAGTTCTTTGCTATTGCTTTACTGCCCCCTTTGTGGAGTGGGGCTATGTCTGTTGTTTTTAGTAACTGTGGGACGACCCCCGTGTCCATGCTCCCTCTCCATAGGATGGTAAAAGCTCGTGATAGGGGCTTCTTGCAGTTCTTGATGAACACGGAGTTCCATGAGTCTGGCCCTGGGGCAGAGTGCATGGGCATGTCATTTATCGCCTGTTCGAAGTCATTTGGTGTCAGGATAATATCAGATAGGCTTGTGTTAACCAAATTCTGTGGCTCTCTCATAAAAAATTCATTTTGATCTTCGACTCTCAGTCTGGTTAGCGGCTTGCTAAAAACTGAGTCATATTGGGACTTGAGTAGCTCACTCATTTCCTTGCTGTCATCTGTGTAGGACCCATCTTGTTTAAGTAGGGGCCCAATACTGGATGTTGTTCTCGACTTTGATTTGGCATAAGAAAAGAAATACTTTGGGTTTCTTTCGATTTCATTTATGGCTTTTTGTGTAACTAAATTATTTTACCACAAAGGACAGGTAAGAGGAGATGCTCACATACTCATACAAGCCTTTCTCAATGTAGATGACTCTTACAAGGAAGCAGTTGACTTGTTGAAGGTCACTTATTGTAATATAGAACAAAGCAGGTTGGATCTAGTGACTATCATTGTTAATTTAAAAACTCCAGATCACACTTACAAAGGTTTACAGCAGTTTAGTGTTAAACTGGAGAGCACTCTCAAAACTTTAAGTAATAAATATAATCTGAAGGACTCAGACTGGTTATTGAGTGCCATTGTACAGACTAAATTAAGCTGTAAAATACTTGAATGGGTCTCGAGCAAGTATCACAAAGGTTATTTTGGTCTGGAGGAAATAAGACTAGGTCTACAAGAATTAATTGTTCAGTTGCAGACCAGCCAACTAACTCATTTTAAAGATGCAACACATAATAACTCTGAGGTATGTGTTAAGTTTCACAAGGAAAAAATTATCCCAATGGT
>NW_027199742.1:0-28527 GCF_038502225.1 Cherax quadricarinatus | reverse complement strand
CCCGACATCGTGGAGTTCTGAGGTGGATCAGGCCATGCCACAGGAGCCTTCCTGTGTGTTCTTTCTTGAAAATACCTCACCTGAGGCTATGGGACATTTGGACAGTGGTGTGCCTTTGGCGGAGGAAGTGGGGGACATGGACGATATGATTGTTTCTGCCTTGAGTGATTTTT
Organism: Cherax quadricarinatus; assembly: GCF_038502225.1. NCBI lineage: Eukaryota > Metazoa > Arthropoda > Malacostraca > Decapoda > Parastacidae > Cherax > Cherax quadricarinatus. Next base: position 28,354 of record NW_027199742.1, on the reverse strand, counting down.
TTAGCGTTACAGGACACCGATTCCATGTCATGTGTGTCTTTGAATAAGGGTCCCGAGGCAATGCCGTTGATAGTGGATGATGATGACAAGAATGAGGACATGAGTACCCTGGCGGGTCAGGGAGGTCATACTGTTGTTGTGGAAATCCAGAAGGAGGGCACTCTATGTAAGGGTATACCTAAGATGCTGTTTCTCAGAAGTGTGCAGCGACCCTGTCTGACTCCGACGAAGTCTTGACCCCTGGACAACGTACAGGGAAAAAGACGTGGTTGGAAATTGCTTGCAGGGAACCAGGCGGTTCCAGGACGCCAGGTAAAGTCAAAGAGATTGCAAAAAAAGGAGAGGGGGGGGGAGGCCTGGGTGCATTACAGCGCAAGGGAGTCAGGGAGTGGTGGCCTCAAGAGGAAAGCCACCTTTGGCACAGTTGTGTAACTATCAATGTCAATGGACTGAGATCTGTACAGAAGTGTGTGCAAGTCCACAAATGGTTGATCCATTGTGTACAGGAATACAACCTGGGAGTTCGTTCCAACCTTTGTGATCACCAGTCATTGAGTGGTGGGGTAGCTGTGTTAATGAGAGCAACCAGCCCGTTTGTGATGATGCATTGGGAGAAGGGAGGGGAGGGACGGGTGGTGAAAATGGTAGGGGACTGGAGCGGTAGGAGGGTGGGTTTTGTGGGTGTGTATGGGCCTGCAGAAGCTGATGTTAATGTTAAAAATACATTTGTAAGGGATGTCTTAGTTTACCATTTGTGGTCTCTGTCGCAGATAGTGTTGGGTGGGGGTTGGAAATGCATGGTGCACCATAAGGATGTAGAACCTAGGGGGGCTGGTTAGTGTTCAGTTATTCTAGGAGATTCGTTGTCTGGGCTGGGGTTGATGGACGCGGGGGGAAGTTTGGATTGAGGGATTAAGCATACATTCGTGCGTAGAGATTACAGGGCACGACTGGATAGAGTGTATGTGTCCCAGAATGTGGTCGTCATTCGGGTACACGTTTTGGATGTCTTTTTCTCAGATCATAGGGAGATCATTGTAGATTTGGATTGGGGATGTTTACTGAAGTGTTTCCAGGAATATTGGAAGTTGAATACAAGGCTGCTTCAGGACACGGATGACAGAGTGATGTTCACGGGACTATGGGTGTCCATTGGTATTGGAACTAGGGAGGGATGGGATTTAGTGAGATGGTGGGACAAGACTGTGAAGCCCCTAATTAGGGATTTTTGTATGCTTCGGGGTAGGGAGGCCAATCGCATGGCATATGGTTTCCTCGGGTATCTGGAGGGACAGCTGTAGCATTGTTATGCACAGGGAGAGAGGGGTGGGGTTTACCCTGTGGAAGAGATTGAGGCCATCAAAGACCAGATTTGGGTTATAAAAACACGAGCAGTTCGACGGGGCATGCATTATGGAAGGTGTTGAGGAGGACCTGTGGGGTAACAGGCCATCGGCCTGTGTTTTACGTGGCCAGATGAACGGGCGTATGGCGACGGAAATTATGAGATTAGTGGTGCATGAGGGGTTGGAAGGGTATAGTGCAGGTCAGGTATTAATGACAACTGAGGGTATGAGTTTTTATGTAGACACAATGCATAGGCTCCATACACAGAGTAAGGGTGTGAATGACACAGTAATTCAGGAATTGGGGAGGGGAATACATTGTTGGATGGATGATCATTACCGACATGTCATGGGTGGGTCTGTATGAGGGAAGGGTTATGCAATGTAGGGAGACTAGTTGGTGTATTTGGTAAGGCTATGGGGCTTGGTGTTAACAGGGAAAAATCGAAGTTTATGGAGTTGGGGGAGTGGGTGGGGAATGGAGTAGGAGCAGAAGGGTGGACGGTGGTTGATTAGCTGAATATATGCAGTATTCATAATATGTGTGAGGTGGACGAGGCCCAGTCATGTAATTCGGCGAGAGTGGTGGATGGTGTCATAGAGAGACTGAATGGTCTCCAGGCCCAACATTTAACCCTGCATTAGAGGGCAGTCGTCATTAATGTCCTGCGTTACAGTAAAGTATGGCTCGTTGGTGCAATGTATCCTCTGCTACAGGGGGATGTCAAACGTCTTGCATAGGATCTATCGATTTTTGTGGGGTTCGGGTTGTAACTGGTTAGCATGGGAGGTGGTGGACACCACTGAATGGAGGTGGGTTAGGTGTCATTCCTCTGGAGGTGCATGTAATGACATCTATGTAAAATGTGAGTTCCTACGACTGGGTGGGATGCGGGGTGGGTTAATTCTATGCACCAGGAACTGCGAAAGTGGTGGGGGAGGAGGGATTTGCTTCGGTGTGAGTCGATGTTGCGTGTCTTGTTGTGCATGAGGGATGTACAGTGCATTAAGTACAGTGGAAAGGGAGGGTATGGGTAGGTTGGTGGCTCTGGTAGAGGGTGTATATCCCATGTATACATGGGACGACATTTGGGGGAGGGTTAAAAGCTGCGTCTTGCGGCAAATGTAAGGGAGGTGGTTTTTAAATTTTTGCATGGGATTTTGCTGTCTTGGGTGGTACTGTATAATAGACATTTGAGAGTGGATCAGAGTTGTCAAATGTGCGGGAGAGAGGAGTCTGCATTTCATGTTGTTTATTTCTGTGAGGGTTTAGGTGTGGTATGCGAGTGGTTCAGTAGAGTTTTGTGTTTGGTGGGGGAGGGAGAGGGATTATCAGTGCTCTGGGCATTACGTTTCGATGTGAGTGGGATGGAGGGAAAGATTTAGCGTGCTGTGTCGTATATGGTGGTTGATTATCTTTGTGTCATGGGCAATGAGGCACGTCGATGGTGCAAGTTGGGTTAAGGTTCTGGCGGGGATGTTTTACAGGACCAAATGTCGCAATAAGGTAGTATATGGGTGGAGATGGGAGCGGGATTTCCCATCGATATATAAAACTTTAGAGTTACGGGATTTATGCTTCGTGTGATGTTCAGGGGTTTTATAATGGGCTGGTTTGCAGTGCATGATCATTGCAGTCAGTGTAAGTGGCAAACGTTAGAGTTTGCATTCATAGGTTTCTCCTGTGCGAAAGGGAAGCATCAATAATGTATGAGTGTGCATCCATGTTTTATGCAGATGTCATTTGGCATTCCAGCCACAAATGGTGGTGTTTCGCGAATCCCCATTTGCCGGGTCCTTATATTACTCCTGTAACGTGGTCATATATAATGAATGTCGTGTAAGTCGCTGGTGCCAACAGCGTGCAGATTTGGTGTTCTTGCTGTTGTTCACTATTTAATGTCAGGAGGAGAGTGTGTGTGTGTAATGTCATGAGTGCAAGTGGGTCTTTTCCATCTGATGGTTATACGGTGGTGTGTTGAAGGGAGGGGGAAGTTCTTAAATATGTGCTTCACACGCGCCATGTCGTGTGTCTGTCCTAGCTGAAATGCTCCCACGGATTAGTGATGCTCGGTGCAACGCGTCATGTATATTCATTGTATGGTCTTACTGTAGAGTGCTTTTCCTCCAGATATGTGTCAAGCAACGTTATGTGGATTATGCCTTGTTTTAGCAATACTCAGACAGCGCATTAGGGTTTAGCGCATTAGGGTTTAGCGCATCAGGGTTTAGCGTTAGGGCTTCAAAATATTGTTTATGGTGTAACATGGTTCTCATCTCATGTCACTAGCCCGGTGTGGGGCTTTTGTTGTGGTTGGTCTGCAGCTGTGTTCCGCCTGTACCACCTAGGTGAGAGAAAATAATGTCAGGATCTGTTTTGGGGTCGTTTAGCTTTAGCACACCAGTTATTCGGTGTGAACGAGTTAGGGTTTCTTTGGCTTGTCCATTTTGTTGATATGTTATAGTGTGCTTTGCACAACGATGTTATCGTTACTGATTTCATATTTATACTTTATGTTGTAATGTCCTGTTTTCAATAGCAATATAAATGTCCATAAAGTGAACTTTAGCATTATTGTTATAGACCTTGTACTTTATAGTGGTAACGTTATTATTGATATTTATCACTTGCAGGTGTATATTCCTCTGCCTGGCTAACGCGACGGGCTGGAGTTTTGAGACTCTCTGACCGCGGGTTCAATCCCGGCCGGGGTATGGTTTGTGTTGTTTTTTTTAGGGATGAAATTTTTACGCATTTGTTAATAGTGTGTTATTTTTATGTTTTGTGACTTTGGTGTTCCTATACCACCAATACTTGTAAATACTTATCACTTAAATTACTGACGAATTCAGGATATGTTACTAAATTAATGTTTAATTAATGTTATCATTCTTCAGGTTGGTAAAGGTGGATAGATTTTTTCGCAGTGTGTGGGTGGTGGGGGGAGGGGGGGGTAGAGAAGCGTCAGCTGTTTGTGTCAGCACAGGCAATATTAACACCGTGTAACACGGGGTATTAAATGCTTGTTGTGGGTTGTGTAACTTGTGTGTTAGGGTTGTAATATCCGCCATTATGTTTGTGTCTTTATTTTCTGTACTGGGGTTGTGACAATTGGAGATTCTTGTTCATATCCAGTATCATACCATTTTACTATACTTTTATACATCGTTGTATTTATGCAATGTTTTAAATAAAATAAAAAAAATAATGTATCAATGATAATTAAGGATGTGACAGATTATTATTATTTTTTTATATTTTATTTAAAACTTCATATTACATCATAAAAAAATATATAAAAAAACCCATTCTGTATTAAACAGGTATACAAAACAGAACACATGAACATAATACACCATACAAAGTACGTGGCATTTACACAGCCACTATTTACACCTTGAGCCACCTAGTGTGTCCCTGAACCATACATAATGATACATCATGTAAGTGCATAGTGCAATACTTATATGACAAAAATTTAAAAATTCAAAACATTATTACATAAATAATTTAAATACCATCAAACAAGTATCGTCATACCTGGACTACATTCAGCCTTTGCTTCATATTTCTCACAGTATAAGACACGAGGTTCAATGACCCTGCTAACCCAACCCTCCTACAACACATTGGTGCATTTTATACAATTCACTACTAAACGTACATCATCCTGACCTCCCGTAAATGCCATACACACAAGTTTTCCTGACCATAACAGTGCCGCTAACAGCGTACCTTACACGTTACATAATAATGACGATATTCATATCAAAGCTATCAGCATGAACAGATACCCAACAAAGTGTCACATAGCACCGGAAAACTAACCTTTGCATCTTACGGTACAAGACAATTGTACCTCAAGTGCTTGGACACGCACATGACTGTGTCCCTACCTACACATTACCCACGCCACGCCCTTGTGCGTGGAATCCGTACCCATGCTGCACTCCATGCGCACCAAACACGCTTCATGTATCTACAGCTAGCATACGTCATGATCACCAGGACCAGCACCAGGTTATCCCTTCCAGGGGAACCAACCTTTGGACCCCCTCCTTCCAGAATGCCATACATACCGTTCTCCACACATACTTGGATCGTGCATTCACATGGTTTTCCATAATCATGTGGTAAGAGCTTACCCTAATAAATTCCAGAAATAATAAATTATGTAGAACAGGACGATAATAAACTATGCACGATTGCACGGTAGGCATAGTGCCTGACAAGTGGAAAATGGCAAATGTAACACCTATTTACAAGGCAGGTGACAGGTCCGTAGCTTCGAACTATACACCAACAAGCCTTACCTCCATAGTGGGAAAATTTATGGAATCAATAATTGCCGAAGCAATTCGTAGCCATCTTGAAAGGCATAAATTGATTAATGAATCTCAGCACGGTTTTACAAAGGGGCGTTCCTGTCTTACGAATTTACTAACTTTTTTCACTAAGGTGTTTGAGGAGGTAGATCATGGTAATGAATATGATATTGTGTATATGGACTTCAGTAAGGCTTTCGATAGAGTTCCACATCAGAGGCTATTGAGGAAACTTAAGGCACACGGAATAGGAGGAGAAATTTTTTCCTGGGTAGAGGCATGGTTGACAAATAGGCAGCAGAGAGTTTGCATAAATGGGGAGAAATCAGAATGGGGGCACGTCACAAGCGGTGTTCCACAGGGGTCAGTGTTGGGCCCGTTGTTGTTCACAATTTACATAAACGACATAGATGAGGGAATAAATAGCGACATAAGCAAATTTGCTGATGACACCAAAATAGGCCGTCCAATTCATTCTAATGAGGACATTAGAGCACTCCAGGATGATTTGAATAGACTGATGCAGTGGTCGGAGAAGTGGCAGATGCAGTTTAATATAGACAAATGCAAAGTTCTAAATGTTGGACAGGAAAATAACCATGCCACATATAAACTAAATAATGTAGATCTTAATACTACTGATTGCGAAAAGGATTTAGGAGTTCTGGTTAGCAGTAATCTGAAACCAAGACAACAGTGCATAAGTGTTCGCAATAAAGCTAACAGAATCCTTGGCTTCATATCAAGAAGTATAAATAATAGAAGTCCTCAGGTTGTTCTTCAACTCTATATATCCTTGGTTAGGCCTCATTTAGATTATGCTGCACAGTTCTGGTCACCGTATTACAGAATGGATATAAATGCACTGGAAAACGTACAGAGGAGGATGACAAAGTTGATCCCATGTATCAGAAATCTTCCCTATGAGGATAGACTGAGGGCCCTGAATCTGCACTCTCTAGAAAGGCGTAGAATTAGGGGGGATATGATTGAGGTGTATAAATGGAAAACAGGAATAAATAAAGGGGATGTAAATAGCGTGCTGAAAATATCCAGCCAAGACAGGACTCGCAGCAATGGTTTCAAGTTGGAAAAATTCAGATTCAGGAAGGATATAGGAAAGCATTGCTTTGGTAATAGAGTTGTGGATGAGTGGAAGAAATTCCCGATTACCGTCATAGCGAAAACGCTGTGTAGTTTTAAAATTAGGTTAGACAAATACATGAGTGGGTGTGGGTGGGTGTGAGTTGGACCTGACTAGCTTGTGCTACTAGTTCGAATGTCGTGCTCCTTCCTTAAGTGGAAGTAACCTGACTAGGTGGGTCATTGGTCTAAGCCGGGGGATGACATGGACCTGCTTCCGCCAATCTACCCAGAACCCTATCCACAGCTTCTTTCGAATTCACCTCCCTTGCCTCCTGAAGGTTTCCCATATGAACAACCCCACTCACCTTAATTTGACGCACCAGGGGCCAGCTGTCTTCCTGTCCTAGAGCCCCACCCACACTGTACCCCCACCCTCATAAGCATAGACTTTTCCCTATTAATCGTCATCCCTGTTGCCCCTCCGAATCGTTCCACCAACTCACCCACCCTTCGTAAATCCTTTGACCTTCTGAATAAAACCGTGGTATCATCTACATAACCCATGATCCTTGGTTCCACAGCCACTTCATCTCTCTTCACTGCCTCCCTTACACTCCATTGCACAGCCCTATAGAATGGATCCTGGATCAACGCAAAGAGGAGCTGCGACACAGGGCACCCTTGCCTCAAGCCCCTTTCCATCCTAACTAGTTTTCCTAGCCTACCATTTACCTGCACTCATACCATAGCCTGCTCATACAACACCTTTGCCCAACTGACGATTTCCCTCTCAAACCCTTGCCACTGCATTAACTTCCACAATGCCTCAAGCTCCAGCCATATGCCGCATGCCAATCCAATGCTAATACCTCAATTTTATTTGCCCCCCCCCCCACTTTCGTCTATAAACCTATGTATGATCCCTTGCCCCACACACATTGATCGCCCAGGCACCCCATATTGACCCTCATCCAAAACTTTGTCAAGAACTCTTTTCATCCTATTCCCTAACATTTTAGTGAAGATCTTGTAATCACCACACATTAAAGTAATTGATTGACAATCATGTTCATAATCACAAGACTTCTTTCTCGGGATCATGACCACCACACCTGTATGTTGCTGTTCCCCCAACCTACTTTTGGTTTTCATACCATTAAATGAAACCACTAAAAATTCACGCAAACATTCCCAGTTTTCCCTATAAAAATCACAAGGAATACCGTCAATCCCCGGCGATTTTCCCACACTCATTCCCTCCACTGCCATTCTAATCTCCTCCTCACTTATAGGCCCACACAGATTCAACCGATCCTTATGCTCCAAATTACAACATACCAATTCACCCATTTCCCCTAGCACCTCAAAATTAACCCCCACTTTTTTCCCATGCATCTTGTACAACACATCCATGTAGCAACCCATACCCTCTGTTGACATGAGCACCTGCCCCTGACGATATCCCTCCAATTGCTCCTGGACCCTCAAGCTCATCATTTCCATCGCCCTGTGACATTTTCCCTGCTCTCTCAAGACATATGCCGACAGTTGCCCCATAAAACCTCATCGATTCCTCCCACAATTCATGCCACATCAAAATCATGATTTTGAATGTCCCTAATCAGTTGTTTCAAACCCTCAATCTCAGCCACCGGATACTCACCCCCCTCCCATATAGCATTCCTGCAGTTGACCTTCAAGGTAATGTAAAACACCATATTGAAATCTCTGCTCTTCCCTTCCCTGCTTCTGATAAAAATCCCTCACCTTCCCCTTACCGACCATGTCCCACCACCAAAGGATGTCTACCCCTCCCCAGCTGTCTGCCCACCATCTCCTCCAAGCACTCTCAAAAGATTCCCTCCCACCTCCCTGTGCACAATAACCCAATATTCATCTTCCAATAACCCCTGAAATGGTTTGGCAATCCCTCCCAATTCAAGTCCACCAGAACCCCTCTATGATCAGAGAAGCTCACATTCAATGCACAAACGCTGCTTACCCTCACCCCCTGAGATACATAGATTCGATCAAGCCTCGCCGCATAATCATGCCTAATGAACGTATGCATGACCCCACCCACCTCCTCCCCTCCCACGTCCACTACATTCACACCTCACAACAGATCCCCTAAATACCCCAAGAAAACCCTTCCTTAAGGTTCTACGTCCTTATGCCTAACAATACAGTTCCAATCACCTAGAATCGTAACGACTGGCAGCGATCTTAAATGGTAAACAAGGACGTCCCTAAAGAACCTATTTTTGATGCCCATGTCTCCTTCCACAGGCCCATACACCCCTATGAAACCCACTTGAGCCCCACCCCACGAACCATCCACCTGAACCACCCACCCCACCTCCCCTACCTCACATCATTGCAGAGAAAACGGGCTGGCTTTTAATTAACAATGCCACACCACCTTTCAATCGTGCAGAGCAACCCATATATACATCATGTCCATTAATCATTAACTCCCCCCAATGATTTATAATTATGTTCCTGCAGGAACACAAGGTCAGGTACATATCTCTTTAAAAATACCTCCAGACTCTTACATTTGTCTACTGACTTCAACTTATTAACATTTAAAGTAATGCACTTGAAGGATTCAATGGAGGCTTACCTTTAGACACCTTAACACTCTTAGAGCCTAGACGGGCACCCCCACTTCTCCCCCCAGACCCCCTATGCCTTCCCCTTTCACATGCTCAACACACTTTGTTCCACCAGTACCTCTACGGGTCACATCGTGCCATGCTTTCTTCCCAGACCTTTGCCCAGGAGTCAAAACGTCATCATTATCTGATATTACAGCATCTCTCTTGCGAGAGCTACGATCTGCAACCATAGCCTCCTCTAGGCTGTTATCCCTGTGGACGTCCACTACCACATCCTGATCTACTTCCACGCCACATGCATCCTGCATGTTGGGGCCTCCTGCCCTTGCCTCTACACTCTCAGTATCCAAACCAGCATGGATCATCGTAGACGCCGAAACATCCAGCAATTCATGCAGAGTCTCCTGAATGGATGCCTCCATTACATCCTGAGCAATTACAGATTCCTCATCGCTCGTCGCTGACACCAAGCCTATGTCCTCTCCAAATCTAGGTAGGGTCACACATCCAGGAGACAACTCTGTCTCCCTCTCTACCTCCTCACTCCACGTCTCCCGTGCCGGAGGCTCATGCTGCGTTGCTGTAGCGCATGTTTGCTGCTTCGTTGCATCATTAGTTCTTGTATCAGCCGTTGATCTTCCTCGTCGCGTAGGACATTGTGCCGCGATGTGATCATATGTCCCACATAGTCGACATGTACGCCTCTGACCCGTGTACGTAACGAAGACTTGAGTATGGAAGTCCTCCCTCACCACGTACGATGGTATAGGGTGCTTTAGGCATATTTTAAGGGAAAAAGACCCTTCTGGCATGCCAACAAGCGGTCCTTCACGCCAGCGTCCCAAAGTCGCCAAATGTATCGTACCATAACGCCCAATAACGTTCCTTAAATCACTCTCATCAGCTTCAAAATGAACATTACGCACCTCGATCCAAGTGTAAAACCGTGATACATCATGGAGGCGGACATTAACACAAGGGTTAACCGGCTTAACCACATCCTGGTACCTGGCTACCATATTTTCATAAGTGCTGCTCTGCCGGAATTTGACGAAAAGCCTTGAACTACCATTCAACAAAACGCCATAGAGCTCCTCGTTTGTGATGCCATACGTGTTCCTTAATATTGCTGTCAGCAAAATTTTTTTTTATATTTTATTTAAAACCAATACAGTTTAACATAAAAATAAAGAAACAGTATGGAACCTAATCAAATTAACTGACAAACGGATTGTACCTACATGCTCGCAAGATATTACAACAAAAACTTACATCAAGAACATAACTAAAAACAAAATTACATGTCACAGGGTCATGAATTGACATATATACAAAACCTTGCATATATATAAATTGTACATATAAATGACATCTGACAAAGGTTCAATACACTTGAACATAAAATATACAAAGAAGTTATATCAGTTAAATCCCATCCTTCACATTAATCAAAAAACCAAAACCTAACATCATAATCTGACTAGATAATCTACATACTTATCCCTAACAATACAGCTGAACATATCCCAACATACAAATAAACAGAAAAAGAATACAGCTTAGAACACAATAACAAGCTCTATACTGTTACAATACACCCATATACAAATTTCAGACACAAATGGACTACGTCACTAAACTGTCTAGATATGTCTGTATACCATACAGACTAAAACTTAACATCAAGAACTTGCATGAACACCAAACCGGTATCAGGGTACAGACCATAATTATAAACTTTAAAAAGAATCAATCATGCATATATAAAGTATTACATAACGTCTGACCCATGACAAAGGCTCAATACAATAGAAAGAGATATATATTTATATATATACACATACACACCCACACACCCACACCCACATCCACACACACACCCACACGTACACACAAAAATTTTCACAAAATCACATTAATCAGATGCACTGTATGCACAATGCAAAACAGTATATAAGTATATCTCATCGTGCAAAAACCCAGCACGTAACATAAATACAAACTAAAACACACTTCATGTCGCAAAGAACTTATTTCTCAAGAATCATGTTATACAAGACTGATACACATCATAATTATACATAAAAAATCTACTATATTATACCTACATTCTGAAAAGTGTTATATCTACCATAACGAGACCTTGAGCTCTACATCCACACTTGGATGCCATAAAGTCCCAATGAAAACCAGGAAACCATTCCAAACCCACATTCACAACACTCTCACGACCCCCCCCCCAGGGAGGCGAGCCCGCTGTTGCCCCCTGACTCCCTCCAACCTATGAAAACCCCTTCACTCACTCATTTCCAATCACAGATTTACGAGAATCCCTAACGTTAGCATTCTATACCCCTCTGAGAAAGCCTGATCCCACCTCCTCCCATACAAATCTCTGTTACGACACCTCGTACTATAGAACGTTACCGCAAGAACCTTTCTTCTCTCCTCACTATCCCCTCTCCCCCTCATCACCCACGACATATATATATAATCTACCATGATATAATCTAAAGCTCTTATGACACCCTCGTCTAACCCACCCATATCTAGACTTAGAGCACGCAAAACCGACACCCCACGGCCCCCCACCCTCTGTACCAACCTACTTAACCAGCACCTAACCTCCTCTAGCCCTTCACAAAAGTAAACTACATGGAACGCTGTCTCATCCCCTCCACAGATACCACACCCCCCACCCTCTACAACCTGTCTGTTTCGTAATATCTCACCAGACGGAAGGATCCCATGCAGAAAACGAAACATCACCTCACGCGCCCGAGGTTTTAACTTCAATTTACTAAATCTAAACCAAATACTCTTCCACGCATACATGGGGAACAAACCCTCAACTGGGACAACGCACCTACCTACAAGTAACCTACACAAAACCCTTATACGAACCTTTCTCAGTTCCCTAACCAACATCACAGCCCTCAAAACTATTTCACATTCCCTCAACTCCATTCCTCGATACCACATACCCAGCCTGTCGTGTATCCTTCCCAAACGCCCCGCGTTCACACCCTCACGCAACACTTCCCATTTAATAAACACACATTTAGCCCTCCGTCTCAAATCCAACAACCCCAACCCACCCTGACTTACAGGTAACATTACAACCTCCCTCCGTAACCAATCACAACGTGAACCCCATAAAAATTTGTACACCCGTCTTAGTATCCCCGCAATCGCTGTCCCTGTAATTGGGAACACAGCTGCAACATACCAAACCTTACTATACAATAAAATGTTCACGACTATCACTCGCTGTATCAGAGTTAGGTGCTGGGGTCTCAGAACACCTAGACGCCCCACGATCCTTTCCAATAACCTATCCGAATTTTCCTCCCGCGCCGCAACCATGTCATCCCTATAAATAATACCACAAATCTTTAAAGACACCGCCCATTCTTTAACAACATTACATCTCCCCCCCACACCCCCCACCCAAGAACCCAACCCCATGCACCTTGACTTCGCACTATTTACCTGCATACCCGTGGCACTTCCAAATAATTGCACCACCTCGTCCAACACTCTCATTGACATCCCTGCACGAATGAGAACAGTGGTGTCGTCAACATATCCAATTAACCCCGGCCAGGCCCTCCCACCCCCCACACTTCCCTCACATGGCGTACATAAGCTACGGTCAACCATTCTATAAAAGGGGTCCTGGAAACACGCAAACAATATTTGGGACATGGGGCATCCCTGTCTAAGGCCTCTTCCCATTGCAATTTCCCTCCCCATACACCCATTAATCTGTATCCTCATTTTCGCCCCCTTGTACAACGTATTTACCCACTCGACTATTTCCTCCCCAAAACCCTGTCTCCTAAGTATAACCTGCAAAGCTCCCCTTTCCACTCTATCATATGCTCCCTGCCAGTCTAGAGCCAACAAAGCCGCCCCTCCACCCCCACCCTTAGCTTCCACAAAACTTCTCAGTATCCCATGTCCTTCAATCATCGACCTTCCCGGCAACCCGAACTGAGATTTTGACACCACCCTCTCCACTACACATTTGAACCTATTACCTAAAATTTTTGCAAACACCTTATAGTCTGCACACATCAGTGATATGGCTCGGTACTCCCGAAGGGTGGGCTGCCCCTTGACCTTCGGGACCAACACTACTACTGCTGTTTCCTGCTTCTCCCCCAACTTACCCTTCTCCTTCATACTATTAAATAACCTAACTATAAATTCCTTTATCAACGCCCAATGTTGTAAATAAAATTCTACCGGGAGACCATCAATACCGGGAGCTTTCCCCTTCCTCATTCCCCTTAACGCATTCTCTATTTCCTCTGCCGTAATCGTCCCACCTAAAGCCTTTCGATCACTATTTCCTAAATTACACGTCACATACGTACACACCTTGTCCAATGCCCCGTCACCCACCCCCCCACTGTTCCAGTACTTCTCGTACCAAGCCTCCGCATACGCACACATCCCCTTCGTGGTTCGTATCTCCTGCCCTACTCTATAATTCCCAACCATCTCCGTTACCTCTAAACATGGTATAGCCGTCAGCGCCTGCCTTTGCTTTTGATGCCGCAAAACACACGCTGACGGCTTGTCGCCCCAAAGCACTTCCTCCACCCCTGCCTGCATCCTTACAGCTTGAAACCTTTCATTTTGCAACACCCTCAACCTCCCCTTTATTTCAGCTATTTCATCCATAGGAAAATTATTCCCACCCACCCCCCTCCCATAGCAACCTCTTAACCTATCCTCTAAATAGTTAGCCAGTCCATATTTTAAATTATTAATACGTTTTCCTTCTCTCACATAAAACTTTCTAATCCTTTCCTTTGCGACACTATCCCACCATGTCACAATGTCATCCACTCCCTGTTCTTCCACACTAAGCTCCCTCCATAGGACTGAAAACCCCTCCAACCCCTCCTCATCACCTAACACACTTATATTTAATTTCCAATAACTTCTATATATGTCCGCGAGCGTCCCCCACCCAACCTCCACCACCACTGCCCTATGATCTGACATTGTAGCCTCAACAGTACTGAAAGATTTCACGTCCACTCCCTGAGAAAGGTACACTCTATCTAGTCTCGCAGCATAACCACTCCTAACAAACGTATATTCAGTCTCCCACACCGCTCCCCCAAAGGCATCACGTAACCTAACATCCCTTAATAAATCCCTAAGAGCCACAGACATATATCCAGCCCCTCTTGGGTCCACATCAGCCACCCTGATTACACTATTCCAGTCCCCACCAACTATCGCCACCTCTGGCAGTGCACTTAAGAAAAACACAAGATCCTCACACACAAAATCATTCTTTACCTTTATGTTATTTTCTGCCGGCGCATACACACTCACAAAAGACACACGCTTACCCATCCACCACCCATCCACACGCAACACCCTCCCTCCCCCTCCTCCCTCGCTTCTCTGCAAAACAAACGGGCTCGTCTCCCTTATTAAAATTCCCACACCACCTTTTAGACGGGGAGATGGCAGGGTAACTACCCGAAATCCTGCCACCTCCAACACCCTACCCTCTTTGAAATTGTGCTCCTGCAGGAACACAACATCCACTCTAGATTTATTCAGAAAATTACGAAACCAATCTCTCTTCATACCGCTACATAACCCATTAACATTTACAGACATACACCTAAGGCCTATTAAAGTTTCCACCCCTGCTTCCTCTCATCACTCTTTACAACTCCAGAGCTTGAATTTACGTTCAACACCTTCAGAGTGCTCTCTTTCCCTCCCCCCTTCTTCCGGTGCCTCCTATCATGGCTACCACCACCTACACCACTACCTTCACACTTCACCTCAGTCTGTTTCCCAGGCCTTTGTGCAGGCGTAAGGACGTCATCAGAATCTGATGTAGCCGCCCTCTTTCTCGTGACAGTCATGTTACACATATCTTGGTCAGATGTTACCTCTCGATGAACCTCCACCTCCACCTGAGAATGGTTTAATGAGTCAATGGACGACTCCAAACCACCATCACGTCCCAAATTATCATGTCTCAGACTTTCTGGAAGCGACGATTCTCCAATGACACCACGCTCAGATGTAACATCCCTCTCTGGTGGTGACAACGTCTTCAACACCTCCACCAATTCCTCCTCAATCTCAAGAACCTTCTCTTGTACTTGCTGCTCCTCCTTATCCACAGGAGACGACACCTGATCAGGCAGTTGGGGGCGGGACTCCAACTCACCACCAGTCCTGTGTGCCCGATCCACTATCTCGCTCCACAAAACACCACGCCCTCCATCCGATGTTTGTTCCTCACCTGCCACCTTTGAAGCAGGGGCTGCGACGTCCACCACAGGTCCAGGCACATGTCTTCGCTTGTCACAGGTCGCCGCTATGTGATCATACTCACCACATAGGCGGCACGTACGTCGTTGTCCTGGGTACATTACCATTACCTGCGTCCTGAAATCTTGTAGGTACACATAGGATGGTATTTGGTGCCTCAAAGTCATTTTGAGGTTGAAAGAACCCTCTGGAAAACCAGCATAGGCTCCTGCCGCCCACGTACCATGTTGAGCATAATGCACCGTCCCATACTTCTCAAAAACTTTCCTTATATCTGCCTCGTCCGCCTCAAAGGGAACGTTGCGTAACTTGATCCACGTATAATACCGTGAAACATCTATCATTCTTACAGTGACAGCTGGTGTGACGTTAAGACTCACGTCCTGAAACCTGGTGATTAACGATTCATAAACCGTTGCTGATAGCAGTTTGACGAAAATTCGTTGTCCTCCGTTCAATGCTACACCATACAAGTCACTATCTTGTACTCCATAAGTCTCCCGTATGATCTTTGGCAATAAGACTTGCGCAGAACTGGTCGTTATCGTTCCTTTAAGTAGCTCGATGCCTACAGTATTTATCCTTCGTCTCAGACTAACCGCCATCTTGACGATCACAGTGCACCTAAGTTGTTAGCCGAGGTGTGACAGCACCACTTCACACCACTGCAGCCAGGTAACTGACAAGGGCGCTCGCCTACAAACAACAGAGGGGTGCAGAGCACTACCGCACACTACCGTGGTCAGGCAGCGAATCAACTGCATCGCTATTGGGCCGTGCAGACCCCCTTGCCTGACGCTCCTCAGTAACCTGACAGCAGTGGTACGAGGAGGTGTTGTGCATTCGCTGCCTGGATGAGGTAGAGTGCGGTCGTGCTTTGCACCCCTCTACTGTTTCCCAGACGAGCTAATCAGTCAACGACATGGCGCCAGGTGTGCGCAGGAGAGTGAATACTGTGGGCATTGAACTTATTAGTGGGGCTTTAACACCTACGTCAGTCGATGTGTTATTGCCCAAAATTATACGAGAGACATATGGCATCAGAGACGAGGATTTATATGGAGTGGCACTGAACGGTGTATATAGAATTTTCGTGAAAGTGCTAACTGCTCAAGTATACGAGGCTTTGGTTGATCGTTACCAAGATGTCAGCATTACTGTAACACCGGCAGTGAGGGTCAAGTTGATTGATGTATCACGACATTATTCGTGGGTTAAGCTCCGCAACGTGCCTTTTGAGGCTGATGAGGTAGATATTCGAAATGTTTTCGAACGTTATGGAACTGTACATCTGGCCCAACCTGGCAAATGGGTAAAAGGTGCTTACACAGGATTTCCTGAGGGTTCTTTTAATCTCAAGATGACGCTTAGGCATCCTATACCCTCGTATGTATATCTCGAAGAGTTTAGAACCCAGGTAATGGTAGCGTATGCGGGGCAGAGACGTACGTGCCGACTGTGTGGCGAATTTGACCATATGGCGGCAGACTGTGGCAAGCGGAGTATGGCTCCTGGGCCGGCAAGGGGCGGAGCACCTGCGCATGAGCACCCGATGCCTAAGGAAGAACGGGGGCAAGGAGGAGGGCGTGGTCGCATGTGGAGTGAAGAGGTAGTGGCTCCTCCAGTGGAATCGGAAGAAGTGGTGATCCATGAATCACCTGGCCCATCAACAGTGGCTCCTGGGCCGGCAAGGGGCGGAGCACCTGCGCATGAGCACCCGATGCCTAAAGAAGAACGGGTGCAAGGAGGAGGGCGTGGTCGCATGTGGAGTGAAGTGGTGGTGGCTCCTCCTGGGGAATCGGAAGAAGTGGTGATCCATGAATCACCTGGCCCATCAACAGTACAGTTGTCAAGTGAGGAGGTACAGGAGGGCGCAGCAGTGAAGGCTATTGAGGAGGAGTTGGAGACGGTGATACAGGCTATGTTACAGTCTACGGAGGTGGAGAGTTACAGCGAACAAGACCCTGGGATCAGGGCAGAAGGTGTGTGTGGGGAAGGGGAGGATCAGGTGGCACCTGTGGTGGACAGTGCGAGTGCCATGGAGGGGCATGGAGGCGGATTAAGGGTGGTAGAGGTGGAAGTCCATTGTGCTGGCTCCCAGGACTCAGATATGGAAACTGAGGGAGCTACAAGGAAAAGGGCAGCAGCGTCAGATTCGGACGATGTTCTGACACCGGCGCAAAGGCCGGGGAAAAAGACATGGGGTTATGGTACCCAGAGTGACTCTGCGAGAGGGCCACAACAGAAGGGGGGGGGATGGTTGGGAAGGAGGGGGGAATCTGTGGCAAAGGCACAGTCCAGGGGAACGGTCTGAAAGGGAAGAATCTTGACATGAGGCGGGGAAGGAAACCTTAAACTGGCCTCAGGTGTGTAACAATAAATATTAATGGTCTGTGTGATGGTGTTAAACGGGAGTGCTTCAGGATGTTTTTGAATAGGTATAAGGTTGACGTAGCTTTTGTGCAGGAGCACAATTTTAAGCTTGGTCGTGAATTAGTGGTGCCTGGGTATCAGGCTTATGTGTTGCCGTCTGAGCGTTTAAAAGGAGGAGTGGGTGTGTTGATCAGGGAGGCGAGCCCGTTTGTATTGCATAGGAAAGAGGGGGGGGGGGGGGGGGGGAGAGTATTACGTGTGGAAGGATGGTGGATGGGAGAGAGAGTGGCGTTTGTGTGTGTGTATGCCCCAGCAGAAAGTGACGTGAAAGTGAAGATGGATTTTGTGCGGGAGGAGCTCGTGTATTACCTACGCACGTTACCGTCTGTGGCGATTGTGGGGGGGGATTGGAATTGTGTAATTAAGAAGACAGACGTGGAACCCAGAGGAGCGGGATATTTTTCCTCAGTCTTGGGGGGCCTGCTTAGAGATCTTCAGTTACGTGATGCTTTCGGGGGAGGTCTGTGGGAGGTGGAACATACGTTTATAAGAAGGGGATATGCGGCTCGTTTGGACAGGTTATATTTATCTCAGAGGGTTTTGGTAGAGTCTTTTAAAACTATAGAGATGGTGTCTTCCGATCATAGGGCGGTATTAGTGGAGGTGGGATGGGATGCTTTGGCTCGTAGGCAGGGAAGTTATTGGAAACTGAACACGATGGTTTTGGGGGATAGGGAGGGAGTGGAAGCGTTTGCAATATTTTGGGAACAGCTCTGTGCCGACAGAAGAACTGAGGAAGACGTGGTAGGATGGTGGGATAGTGTGGCTAAGTTACGAATACGTCAATTTTATGTGAGGGAGGTCAAACGCATTAATCAATTGCGGTATGGTTTGCCAAATTACTTAGAATCTAGATTACGGAATTGTTACGCGGGGGGGGCGGGGGTGGCCGGGGTGTACCCGGTGGAGGATATACACATGTTGAAGGACAGAATACGGGATTTGCAAGAAGAACGTTTTGCAGCTGTACGGGTACAGGCGGGGTTAGACGAAGTACTCTGGGGCGACAAGCCATCAGCTTGTGTGCTGCGAGGACAGAAGGTACGACAGCGAACGACTACAATACCGGGTTTGCAAGTCATATCTTCTGTGGGGGGTTTTAGAGAGGGTCAGGTATTAAGGGACACCAAGGGGATGAGTGCATATGCAGATAGATGGTTTGAGGAATACGGGAAAAGTAGTGGGGTGGATGGTGAGGTTCTTGGGAAGGTATGTGAGTATGTGCCGTGCAAACTGGGGAGGAGTGATCGGGAGGCACTGGGTGGGGTCATTGAGGAGGGGGAAATATGGAGAGCCCTTATGGACATGAGGAAGGGTAAGGCACCCGGGATCGATGGTTTACCTAGCGAATTTTATGTACAGCACTGGGGTCTGCTTAGGGGTTTCCTAGTAAGGTTAATGAATGCCATGAAAGACGGAGGTAAGATGGGAGAATCTCAGGCAACGGCGGTGGTGGTGTTGGTCCCAAAGGGTAAACAGCAGAGTACCCTTCGGGATTATCGAGCCATTTCATTGCTTTGTGCTGATTATAAATTATTTGCGAAAATTCTTGGGAATCGGCTTAAATGTGTTGTGGGGAGGGTCGTGTTTGAGTCTCAGTTTGGTTTACCTGGTAGGTCAATGAGCGTGGGCCACGGGATTATCAAGGGGTTCCTGGAGGACATGGAAAGGGAAAGAGGGGCGTTGGTGGCGTTGGATTGGCAAGGGGCTTATGATAGGGTGGAAAGAAAGGCTTTGAGGGATATTCTCCTACGACAGGGGTTTGGCGAAGAAATAGTGGGGTGGGTGGATACGTTGTACTCAAACGCGAAGGTAAGGGTGCAAATCAATGGGTGTGTGGGGGGGGGGTGTCAGCATGGAGCGGGGTCTTCGGCAGGGATGTCCTTTATCACAAATATTGTTTGCATGTGTTCAGGATCCCTTTTATAGGATGGTGGAGGATCGTCTAAGGACGGGGGGGAGGGATGGTGAGCTGAAGCCGTGGCCTGGTTTGGTGGGCTATGTTGATGATACCACTATTTTGGCAAGTGAGGAGACACGGTTAGGACTTTTGGGGGAAGTTGTACACACTTTTGGGAGAGCTACTGGGATGAAGGTAAATCTGGAAAAGTCAATGATCATGGGGCTGGGAGAGTGGACAGAGAGATTAGATTGGGGATGTGATGTTGTGCAGCGGAGGACCGGGAGTCTGAAAATCTGCGGTGTCATGTATGAGGCTGACCTGAGTGCTGCAAGGGTTAGCAATTCGAATAGGATGGTGGAACAGGTGCAGCGACGGTTGGGAATGCTGCGACCTCACCATTTAACCCTTAGGCAACGTGTAATTGTCATCAATGTATTACTATATAGTAAAGTCTGGTTTGTTTCGGCTGTGATGCCGTTAACAGGAACGGCGATCACGAGTATTCTTAGAATGGTGTTCAAATTTTTGTGGGGTTCAGGGTGCAACTGGTTGCGAAGGGAGGTAGTGACATTGCCGGTATGTAGGGGAGGGTTGGGTTTGTTGGACTTGAGAAAGCGCGTGAAATGTGTGTTTATTAAGAGGGAAGTGATGAGTGCAGGTGGATGGAGGGAGGGTCAGCTAGATAAGGTACATGCTCACCTGAGGAAATGGTATGGAGGGGCGGAAATGAAGGAATGCGAGACAGTGTTACGCGCCTTAATGTTAGCCAGGGAACCAGGAAAAGTAAAGGTGGGAACTTTGTGTAAATTGTTAGAGAGACATGTAGTGGCGCCGGTTGAAGGGATCTACCCCATGTATGCATGGGATGTAATATGGCGAAGATTTAGTAAATTAAGGATACGACCTAGGGCGCGTGAGGTTATGTACCGTTTCCTGCATGGGATTTTGCCAACGGGAGCGATGCTCCGAGATAGGAGGGTTATTGAGGGTGGGGGGTGTGGCAGATGCAGTGGGGAAGAGACTGCGTATCATGTCGTCTATTTTTGTGAAGGTTTGGAGTGCATCAGGGTATGGATGCGTAAGGTAGTGGTGAGGGTGGGGGGTCAAGGTGTGGCGGTATTGCGAGCGTTGAGTCTTGATATGAGTGGTGTGGAGGAGAGTGTGGTAAGAGGTTTAGCATATGTCATCGTGGACTACATATATGTTTTATGGGGTATGAGGGGGAAGGTGGGTGGGGATGTGCTGAGAAGGACTTTGGCGGCGACGTTTTATCGAACTTTGTGTCGCAACAGAGACATTTTTGGGAAAAGGTGGGAAGAGTATTTTTCTGAGGGTTATAGAGGACTAACAATAGGGAATTTATTGGCGTTATAAGGGGCTTTAACTGCCGGGGTGAGTGGGTTGGTAAAAGGGGGGGGGGGTTCAGGGGATTTCAACGGGCTCACCTCCTTGGGAATGCAGTGATGTGGTTGGGTGTGATTGGAGGTACTAGTGTGTGACCAGATGAGAGGTTGTGCAAGATAAGTTTTGCTTAGTTCCCTTGATGGGGAAGGTGTAAGGAGCAGATTAAATATATAACATGTATTAATGTATAACCTATAAATTATATAACATGTATATTTCTTTGGTAGCGTATTATGTTCCACTTGCACTGGTATTGCAATTGAATTTGAATTTTCTTGAGAGGGTTTTCCTTTCACTATTTCCTTGAAGCACTGAGTTATTTTTGTTTTATTGTAACGTGGTCCAGCATCAGTTTTGGTAGTAATTACCTATTATTATTGTTCTTATTTAAGGTATTGTAATTTTGGTAGTCCTGTACCATTCATGGTTGTAAATAATGTTTCCTCAAGTGACATGTGTCATAATAATCCTAAATTGAGGATAATTAATGTCATGATTATTCAGGTTGGTGATAGGGTTAGTTTTCAATGTGTGTGTGTGAGTGGGGGGGGGAGGATGATGGGTCACCTGTGTTGCAGCACAGGTTTCTTAATAAGGCATATTGTAGGTCTGGTGTATTTGTTGCGAGTGGTATTATGGGTGATTGTCATTAAGCTTGGAGCATTATTGTGTTGAGGTTGTAATTTTAGGAGTTTTATTAATAGCCATTTTGTGGCCTTTGTTATTATAACTTTATTCCTTCTTAAATTGTGATATGTTATAAAAACTTGTATATAGTAGACTGTCAGATGTTGCCTGGATTGTTTTGTGTTTATATATTGTTTTACTGATGTTGTCCTTGATCATTTTTTTTTTATATATGTACCTATTAATATCTGTACATGAAGTTTTTAAATAAAATATAAAAAAAAAAAACTAGCAGCAAATAGGTACCTGGGTGTTAGTCGACTGGTGTGGGTCGCATCCTGGGGGACAAGATTAAGGACCCCAATGGAAATAAGTTAGACAGTCCTCGATGACGCACTGACTTTCTTGGGTTATCCTGGGCGGATAACCCTCCGGGGTTAAAAATCCGAACGAAATCTTATCTTATCTTATCTCTCTAGAGCACCTTGTGATTGGATGATAACTGGTTGAAAGCACAGACTTTATTCCTAGGTGGGATAATGCTTCTCGAAAGTTCTTAGAAGTAAAGTTAGATCCCTGATGCAACTGTATTTCTCGTGGTAATCCAACCTGGGAGAAAAAATTCGTCAGTGCTCTCACTACAGCACGAGCATTAATTTTTATTATAGGAATAGCTTCGGGATAGCGTGTTGCTGTATCCATAATACTAAACAAGTATTAGTTCCCTAGTTTGGTTCTAGGCAGAGGACCAATACAATCTATAATAAGACGTGAGAATGGTTCACCATCCACGGTGATTGAAGTGAGACGCGCAGGTGGAGGTGTGTGTGCTGGCTTGCCTGTCACTTGACACACGTGGCATCGTCACACATGATCAGCCACAGTTTCCTTCATTCTTGGCCAAGTGAAATGTTTTGACAGTTTACCTAGTGTCTTCCTGACACCCAAATATCCTATGGGACTATTGTGAGCAAAATAAATAGCTTTTTCACAAAATATAAAACTACAAGATGCTTTACTATGGTGGAAACACTATCAGCTGATAATGTACATACACATTTCTCCATTAGTACACCGTTACTATAATAACAACAATTATCAAGATCCTTTGCTTCACTCTCAGTAACTGCTATATCTCTCAGTCTTTCCAGTGACTGATCAACAAACTGATCCTTGATTAAATCATCAGGAGTTAGAAATTTAACGTCAGTTATGTCCTGACTAGGCTGATGAACGTTGGTGAGTCAGTGTTAATGATCCTGGGCCTAGAGCATCACTGAACAACATATTCAACCCCAAATCATTGTCATCAACTAACTCAACAAGAGACAAGGATGGTTGTTGTGCTTTTGACATAGCTCTAGTAATTGCGCTCTAGCGAAATGCAAGTTTTTTCTCACTAGCAAACTCGACACAAGTTTGACTTTGTCGTCGATGTAACGTACGAAATGCACATTGATAACCTAGAGGTAACAAGTTATATGTCTCTAGAATAGTTTCCTTGACAGCATCATAACTAATGTACTTGACAAATAGCAAAGCAGCAGTACAAGTTTGAGCTCTGCCTGTCAAAGTTGAGTGCAACAGCGTAGCCCAATGCTTACCTGGCCAATTCACAGCACGTGCCTGGTTCTCAAACACATCAAAGTAAGTGTCTAAGTCACTTTCAAAAAGTTAGGAACCATTGAGGTAGCTTTCCGCACGTTAAATGTGTCGTGTTATACTATCAGGTTTATCAACTTTGTCAGATCTATTTGTCTGTTGTCTTTCGAGACGAATAGTCTCTCTCTGGAAAACTTTGTTCAATTTCCTCTGGGCCTTTATTTGTGCAGTCTGCGACATAATCAGGCGTTCTAGCCTGTCAAAGTTTTCCTGAGAGATAGGACCAGTGGGTAACAGAGGAGTACGGAATCTAACAAATGAGTCTTGACGGTCCTTAGGTCGGGTACCTAGTCCAGCCATCCCAAGAGAGTCTAGATCTGGTCTAGGATAAATAGATACAGGAGTAACATAAACAGTACTAGTATGAGGCTGTGTCATACTGCCAGCTACACTCTGTACTAATGTGTCAGTCAGGCGGGAAGGTGTAAGTGTGAACGGAGATGCACTAAGCTCAGACACTTCTGCCATAGTTGCTCTCTCTTCTACGTCATCAATTAGTCATACTTCCTAACAGTGACACAGATACCAGAACAGATTGGGTCAGAAGCTACAGCTCAGGACCTGAGATATCTTAGAGTGTCAGTGAGACACAACCTCAGTAAAACGACGAAAATCACTAAGTCTAGGCTATTCTCTGTGAACAGAGGTATACAGAGTTGCGAGATTTATGTTTCGTCTCACAACAGAAAACATACTATCAGAACAGAGTCTAAACCACGAGCTAATAACAAGAGAACGACAGAGATGTTCCAACAAGGGCTAGCAAGGGAGAGCTGGAGATGGAGGTGTTGGAACCAGCACCAGCTAAAGATAGAGAAAGAGAGAGAGAGAGGAAGGTAAGGTAGTCTCTTCATTCAGGTATGATCAAGCCACCCTGGTCACGTGACTCTCCAGTGGACTGCTCCTGCCCAGCAACTACAGAGAAGCCGGCAATTAAACAAGGGAGGAGGCAGTTATCAAGGTAGTTTGTCAATGCGGGCAGCTACTCAACACTCTCGAACAATGAGCACAGAATAAGGGGTAAATGTTGCATCCTACCTAGTAATATAGAGAAATCAAATCATAATATAAAGCAATATATTTACGATTTAGCTAATATCGCAAATATCAGCAATATAAAATTATATGAACAAGTAACATACATTAAAATTGAGATATATAAATGTACATACATTGTGACCCATTCAGAGGTTGCAATACACACACACACACACATACACATGCACACACATACACACACACACACACACACACACACACACACACACACACACACACACACACACACACACACACACACACACACACACACACACACGCGCGCGCCAGGAGCCGAGTCTCGACCCCTGCAACCATAATTAGGTGAGTACACACACACACACACTCACACACACACACACACACACACACAAATGGTATACAAATGCAGATGGAATAACAAATAAGTATGAGGAGTGGCACGAAAGAATCAAGGAGACATCCCCAGACATAATAGCACTCACAGAAACAAAACTCACCAAAATAATAACAGATTCAATCTTTCCATCCGGATATCAAATCCTCAGGAAAGACAGAGGGAGGAGAAGGGGAGGAAGAGTTGCACTGCTCA
Source organism: Cherax quadricarinatus (assembly GCF_038502225.1). NCBI lineage: Eukaryota > Metazoa > Arthropoda > Malacostraca > Decapoda > Parastacidae > Cherax > Cherax quadricarinatus. The sequence goes on along the minus strand of NW_027199742.1, from coordinate 3,016 downwards.
TTAAAAACCAGTGGGGTTTTGGGAAAATGGAAGGAATGGATGGCACGGGCAAAAGGGACTACTTAGTAGTAACAATCCAGTCTGAGGGACATAAGGTGATAATTGCAGTAATGTACAACCCACCACAGAACTGCAGGAGGCCAAGAGAAGAGTACAGTGAGAGCAACAGAGCAATGGTCGACACACTAGCCGAGGTGGCCAGGACAGCACACATGAGGGGAGCAAAGTTACTAGTTATGGGTGATTTCAATCACAAGGAGATTGACTGGGAAAACCTGGAGTGCCATGGGGGTCCAGAAACATGGAGAGCCAAGATGATGGATGTGGTACTGGAAAACCTCATGCATCAACATGTTAGAGACACTACCAGAGAGAGAGAGGAGAGGATGAACCAGCAAGACTGGACCTTGTATTCACCTTGAGTAGCTCGGACATCGAGGATATCATGTATGAAAGGCCCCTGGGAGCTAGTGATCATGTGGTTCTGTGCTTCGACTACATAGTTGAGCTCCAAGTGGAGAGAGTAGCAGGAATAGGGTGGGAAAAACCAAACTACAAAAGGGGGAACTACTCAGGCATGAAGAACTTCCTTCAAGACATTCGGTGGGAGAGGGAACTGACAGGAAAACCAGTAAAAGAAATGATGGACTATGTGGCAACAAAATGCAAGTAGGGAGAGGAGAGGTTTGTTCCCAAGGGAAACAGAAATAATGGGAAGAACAGAAAGAGTCCTTGGTTCACCCAAAGGTGTAGGGAGGCAAAAACTAGGTGTACTAGAGAATGGAAAAGGTACAGAAGACAGAGAACTCAGGAAAATAAAGAGATTAGCCGAAGAGCCTGAAACGAATATGCACGGATAAGAAGGGAGGCTCAGCGACAATATGAAAATGACATAGCATCGAAAGTCAAGACTGACCCGAAGTTGTTGTACAGCCACATCAGGAGGAAAACAACAATCAAGGACCAGGTAATTAGACTGAGGAAGGGTGATGGGGAATTCACAAGAAACGACCGAGAGGTATGTCAGGAGCTCAACACGAGATTTAAAGAAGTATTTACAGTGGAAACCAGTAGGACTCCAGGAAATCAGAACAGGGGGGTACACCAGCAAGTGCTGGATGAGGTACATATAACCAAGCAGGAGGTGAAGAAGTTGCTATGAGAACTTGACACCTCAAAGGCAATGGGACCAGACAACATCTCTCCGTGGGTCCTTAAAGAGGGAGCAGAGATATTGTGTGTGCCATTAACAAAGATATTCAACACATCATTTGAAACTGGGCAACTCCCCGAGGTATGGAAGATGGCAAATATAGTCCCAATTTTTAAAAAGGGAGACAGACATGAGGCACTAAACTACAAACCTGTATCACTAACGTGTATAGTATGCAAGGTCATGGAGAAGATCATCAGGAGAGTGGTGGAGCACCTGGAAAGAAACAAGTGTATAATTGACAACTAGCACGGTTTCAGGGAAGGAAAATCCTGTCACAAACCTACTAGAGTTTTATGACAAGATGACAGAAGTAAGACAAGAGAGAGAGGGGTGGATCGACTGCATTTTTTTGGACTACAGGAAGGCCTTCGACATGGTTCCTCACAAGAGGTTACTGCAAAAGCTAGAGGATCAGGCACACATAACAGGAAAGGCACTGCAATGGATCAGAGAATACCTGACAGGGAGGCAACAACGAGTCATGGTACGTGACGAGGTGTCAGAGTGGGCGCCTGTGACAAGTGGGGTTCCACAGGGGTCAGTCCTAGGACCTGTGCTGTTCTTGGTATATGTGTGAACGACATAACGGAAGGGATAGACTCAGAAGTGTCCTTGTTTGCAGATGATTTGAAGTTAATGAGAAGAATCAAATCGGATGAGGATCAGGCAGGACTACAAAGTGACCTGGACAGGCTACAAGCCTGGTCCAGAAACTGGCTCCTTGAGTTTAACCCTGCCAAATGCAAAGTCATGAAGATTGGGGAAGGGCAAAGAAGACCGCAGACACAATAGAAAAAGATCTGGGTGTGAGTATAACACCGAGCATATCTCCTGAGGCGCACATCAATCAGATAACTGCTGCAGCATACGGGCGCCTGGCAAACCTACGGATAGCGTTCCAATACCTCAGTAAGGATTTGTTTAAGACTCTGTATACCATTTTCGTCAGGCCCATACTGGAGTATGCAGCACCAGTTTGGAATCCACACCTAGTCAAGCACGTCAAGAAATTAAAGAAAGTGCAAAGGTTTGCAACAAGACTAGTCCCAGAGCTATGGGGATTGTCCTACGAAGAAAGGTTAAGGGAAATCGACCTGACGACACTGGAGGACAGGAGGGTCAGGGGAGACATGATAACGACATATAAAGTACTGCGCGGAATAGACAAGGTGGACAAAGGTGGGATGTTCCAGAGAAGGGACACAGACACAAGAGGTCACAATTGAAAGTTGAAGACTCAGATGAATCAAAGGTATGTTAGGAAGTATTTCTTCAGTCATAGAGTAGTCAGGCCGTGGAATAGCCTAGAAAGTGACGCAGTGGAGGCGGGAACCATACATAGTTTTAATGCGAGGTATGATAAAGCTCATGGGGCAGGGAGAGAGAGGACCTAGTAGCAGTCAGCGAAGAGGGGGGCCAGGAGCTATGAATCGACCTCTGCAACCACAAATAGGTGAGTACACACACACACACACACACACACACACACACACACACACACACACACACACACACACACACAAACCTACTAGAGTTTTATGACAAGGTAACTGAAGTAAGAAATGAGAGGGAGGGGTGGGTTGATTTCATTTTCTTGGACTGCAAGAAGGCTTTCGACACAGTTCCTCACAAGAGATTAGTACAGAAGCTAGAGGAACAGGTACGTATAACAGGAAGGGCACTGCAATGGATCAGAGAATACCTAACAGGGAGGCAACAGCGAGTCATGGTCCGTGATGAGATATCACAATGGGCGTCAGTGACGAGCAGGGTCCCACAGAGGTCAGTCCTGGGACCAGT
>NW_027199741.1:7500-28557 GCF_038502225.1 Cherax quadricarinatus | reverse complement strand
CCCTCCCTCAAATCTGGTATCCAATCTTTCATTTCCCATTTTTTGGTATCCACTTCTTCTTGCTCTTTTCTATGCTCACTTTTAATTTCCTTCTTTTACGTAATGCCCCCCCCCTGCAACTTCTATTCATAATCTCCCAAGAGCACAGTGTCATCAGCAAAAAGCACCTGTGACAACTCCTACTCTGTGTTAGATTCTTTATCCTTTAATCTCACACCTCTTGCCACCACCCGAACATTCACTTCTACAACTTCATCTATAAATATATTTAACAACCATGGTACCATCAAGCATCCTTCTCTAAGACCTACTTTTACTGGGAAATAATCTCCCTGTTTGTCTCCTACATACCCTGCCTGAGCCCCACTATCCTCATAAAAACTCTTAGCTTTTTTCAGTAACTTGCAACATCTGCCACATAGCTCCCCTATCCACCCTATCATATGCCTTTTTCAAATCCATAAGTGCAACATAAACCTCTTTACCCTTATCTAAATACCGTTCACTTATATGGTTCACTGTAAATACTTGGTCTACACCCCCCGTAACCTTCCTAAAGCTTCCTGTTTATGTGCTATCCAACTCTCTGTCTTACTCTTAATTCTTTCATTAATAACTCTACCATACACTTTACCACGTATACTGAACAGACTTATTCACTTATAATTTTCTGCACTCTCTTTTGTCCTCTTTGCCTTTATACAGAGGACTTCGCATGCTCTCCACCAATCGCATGGTACCTTACCCTCTTTCATACATTTATTAAATAAAAGCACCAACCACTCCAAAACTATATTCCCACCTGCTTTTAACATTTCTATCTTTATCCCATCAATCCCAGCTGCTTTACTCCCTTTCATTCTACCCACTGCCTCACGAACTTTCCCCACACTCACAACTGGCTCTTCCTTACTCCTACAAGATGTTATTTCTCCTTGCCCTATACACGCAAGTACAGCTTCCCTGTCTTCATCAACATTTAAAGTGCAGGCATTGTACTTCCCATTTCCAGAACTCAAGTCCGGCTATATAAAAATAACCGGTTTTCAATCACTTCACTAAATATTACCCTGCTCACACTCCAACAGCTCGTCAGGTCCCAAAAACCATTCGTCTCCATTCACTCCTATCTAACACGCTCACGCACGCTTGCTAGAAGTCCAAGCCCCTCGCCCAGAAAACCTCCTTTACCCCCTCCCTTCAACCTTTTCGAGGACGAGCCCTACATATATATTTATATATATATATATATATATATATATATATATATATATATATATATATATATATATATATATATATATAGAATTACGGACAATATATTAAGTAAAAGGATACAAATGCAACTAATGTGACATTTTTGTATTGGCAACGTTTCGCTCTCCAGGAGCTTCATCAAGCCTGGAGAGCGACACGTTGCCATAATAAAATGTCACATTAGTTGCATTTGTGTCCTTGTACTTAACACAGTATATATGAAGGAAACAAGTACAATGGAAATTTTAGTAAATGTTGTGCGAACACAGTCGGGAGTATCGAGCGGTAAACAGGAGAGATGCTGTGTTCTATCAGACTATGATCTATAAATGCACATCAATAATCACATTCTAGTGTTTAGTAAAATGAGATGAATAGTAGAATTAAACCTTTTTGCGTCAGTTTCAAGCTGCAATTTGAGTAGCAATATAATTTCAGCACAGTAATTTGCTCCTAAGTAGCTTGCAACTTCCCTTTTTGTTAGAAAAGGGAGATGAAGGGGTGGTGGAACATTAAATAGTAATGCTTGTAAATAATATATCACTTGTTTGAGTTTCAAAATTAATTCATACATATGGGTGTACCTTCAAAGTAGATAAGTAGATACTTATCAACCTGTCGGGTTTTTTATACGATTTTAAAATTCACCTTCAAAGTAGCCGTAGACCGAGCTGGAGTCCTTAGTGAGGTTGAAGGAAGGTGAGGGACCAACCTGGGTGTGAAGACACTCCCATTTACTTCCATTCTGTACAGCTGAGGTAGAAAGACATTATATATAGGCGGAGAGTGAGGTGTGAGTGACGCACGGTGACCTGAAGAATGTCATGTTGGGATGAAGACGGGTAGACGATGAGATCATGTGACTCCTGTGTTGTTGGGTTGGTGGTGCTTTGCCTGCTTGAGTATCATGTATGCTAATGTTTTAGAAATTTTGTGGTTTCCAGTGTTACGTTCTATTGTGTCGGTGACGGCGATTAGTGAGGCTTCTAGGCACCGTCGGCGTCTGAGGTCTGGTTCGGTGAGAACGAGTTGTGCCTCATCCCAGTTCATCAAATGCCCCGTGGAGTCTCTGTGGAGGACACAGGCGTACCTTAAATCGTCTCTGTTACTGGCACTTCGATGCTCGTTCAGGCGGACCGCAAGATCTCTGCCTGTCTCGCCTACATATTTCTTGGGACAGAACCCACAGGGGATGGTGTAGATGCCTGCTGTGGAAGTTAGAGGTGTGGGGCTGCGTTTCGTAGTGAGGTCTTTGATAGATGATGTGTTTATGGTGGAAACGTTGATGTTACTCTTAGCAAGTGCCCGGCGAGTATTCGTGGCAACATCACCACATGGGAGCACTATGAACTGCTTAGAGGGCTGTTCCATGGGCGGTTTGTTGAGGATAGCTTGTGCCTTGAGTCTGCAATCTCGGATGAAGAAAGATGGGAACTGAAGACGTGTAAAGGCTTGTGTTATGTAAGTACATTCTTCTTCAAGAAAACAAGGGCTGGAGATGCGAAGAGCTCTCAAGAAGAAGCCAATGAGGACTCCTCTTTTAGTGCGGGTGTCTTGGTGTGAATAAAAGTGTATAAGATCGTCCTTGTTGGTAGGTTTTCTATACACTTTGAAGAGAAGTTTGTCACTGTCGGAAAACCTGCACAGGAGGGCGTCGAAGAAAGGAAGTTTGTCATCTTTCTTGAGTTCAAGTGTAAACTTCATTGATGGCTCGGCAACATTGATCTTGTTGAGGAGGGCCTGGATATTGAAACGTTTCTGATGGAAAACCAATATATCATCAACGTATCTTAGCCAGGTAACGGTGTTGGGAATGAGGGTGCTGAATTTCTCTGTCTCTAGGTTTTCCATGAAGAGGTTGGCAAGCACAGCACTGAGCGGGCTGCCCATTGCCATCCCAAAGCACTGTTTGTAACAGTTGTCCTGATACTTGAAGAAGTTGAAATTAACACAAAGATCCACTAGACTGATGAAATCTAGAAGAGGTAAAGGGAGGTCGTGGTTTTCAGTGAGCCTCTGTCTCAGAATGTTGATTGCAGCGTCAGTAGGAACGTTGGTAAAGAGGGCTGTGACATCGAAGGAAGCCATGCTTTTGTTTTTAACAGGTCATCTGAGTGTTTGAGGTGGGCTTGACTGATGGTGCCCAGAAGCGCTGAAAGGTATTTGGCAAGGTGGCCGACTAGTCTGTGTGGTGCACTCCCTATGCCCGAAGTGATAGGACGTAGTGGGATGCCAGGCTTGTGTCTTAGGAAGGCCATACAGGCGTGCTGGTTTCGGTTGGCCTGGTAAAAGTTTAAGTAGTTTTTTGCCTTGTTCTGATTTTCGTAAGATGCTACGAGCCTTTTGAAGAAAAGTCTGGGTACTTTGAAGTAGCACTGATTCTGATACAGGCTGGTATGTGTTGGCATCATTGAGAAGACTTAAAACTTTATTGTTGTAGTCGACAGTGTTGAGTAATACCACACCATCTCCTTTGTCAGCGGTTGTAATGACGATATCATCGTTGTTGGCCAAGTCCCTAAGTGTTTGGATGTATCTTCTGGGAATGACCGGTCTTGAAGGCTCAGTAGCTGCAGCAGTGATAATTCCTTGAAGAATGCCTTTTTGAAACTCAGAGCCTCCAAAAGGTTGGTTCATGGTTACCATATCCACCAGATTGTTTCTTGTTGATGCCGGTAGTAAACTTGAGCTCTAGGCTGAGGGCTTCTGTCTCGGTGACGGTTAGTGTATAGGAAGATAAGTTATTTATGATTTCTGGTCGTCTCATTTCGCTCCATTTGCTGTGGGAGCACAGGTCTTGTAGTTTTCGTGATAGCTTCAATTTCTGTTGGATGTTGGCAGTGGTAATTTGGCTGAGTATATATTCTGCAGTTCTTCTGTCAGGAGTATACTCCTGACAGAAGAACTGCAGTGAAGCACGAATCTGAGCGGCACGTAATGAGGCCTCCTTCTGAGCATGTCGCAGTTCATCAGAGCTTTCTCTAAGGTAACGTAAACAGCAGGAGAGAAAGGGTATCTAGATGTGGTCAGCTGTCGAGTAGTGGACCGTGGTACCACCATCTCAGCAAGACAGTCTTCTAGGAAGATGTATCGGTTACGAAGACCATTAGCTTTGAATAGGAGAGAAAGATGTTCTCTGCATGCTATGTCCATAGTGTGTTGCAGTGTCAGGCAAGATGGTAATAAATACCGACAAGTTGGTTTAGAAAGACACTTAAGCAAACACTATGACATATTTATTAGAAAACGTTTTGGTCCTGGGACCTTGATCACTTCTAACATACAGAGGTAGAAAGACATTACATATATAGGCGGAGAGTGAGATGTGAGTGACGCACGTGACCTGAAGAATGTCATGTTGGGATGAGGACGGGTAGACGATGAAATCATGTGACTCCTGTGTTGTTGGGTTGGTGGTGCTTAAGTATCATGTATGCCAATGTTTTTGAAATTTTGTAGTTTCCAGTGTTGCGTTCTATAGTGTCGGTGACGGCGATTAGTGAGGCTTCTAGGCACCGTCGGCGTCTGAGGTCTGGTTCTGTGAGAACGAGTTTTGCCTCATTCCAGTTCATCAAATGCCCCGTGGAGTCTCTGTGGAGGACACAGGCATACCTTACATCGTCTCTTGTTAGAGGCATTTCGATGCTAATTCAGGCGGACTGCAAGATCTCTGCCTGTCTCGCATACATATTTCTTGGGACAGAATCCACAGGGGATAGTGTAGACGCATGCTGTAGAAGTTGGAGGTGTGGGGCTGCGTTTCGTAGTGAGGTCTTTGATAGATGATGTGTTTATGGAGGAAACGTTGATATTACTCATAGAAAGTGCCCGGCGAGTATTCGTGGCAACCTCACCACATGGGAGTACTATGAACTGCTTAGGGGGCTGTTCCATGGGCGGTTTGTTGAGGATAGCTTGTGCCTTGAGTCTGCAATCTCGGATGAAGAAAGATGAGAACTGAAGACGTGTAAAGGTTTGTGTTATGTAAGTGCATTCTTCTTCTAGAAAACAAGGTCTGGAGATGCGAAGAGCTCTCAAGAAGAAGCCAATGAGGACTCCTCTCTTAGTGCGGGTGTCTTGGTGTGAATAAAAGTGTATAAGATCATGAGTAATGTGATAGAAGTTATAAAATCAGTGGAAGCCATGTTTATAGATGATTAGAAAATAATGGGAAGAATACAGACAGGCGAGAGCCAGGAAATTCTACAAACGGTCTTGGAGAGGCCCTAACAAGTACAAAGTTTAGAAGACTGACCATGAACAAAGAAAATCGCAGACGAAGTACTGGAACGAGAGCAATGGCTGTAAACCTCGCAGAGAGAGAAATGCCTCATGGTAAGCTTGAGGTGCACATCAAACGAATAACTGCTGGAACAAATGTATTTCTGACATCGCCAAGATAAGCTTCCGAAAACTTTGGCAGGCAGTCATTCCCGGCCCGGTATAAGATATACGTCAGGTTCACACTTTACCAAGCATGTAAAGAAGTTGGAAACAGTGGATAGATTTGTGACGAGGCTAGTTCCATAACTAAGGAGTACGTCCTACAATTAGAGATTAAGAGAGCAAAATCTGATGACACTAGAGCAGGGATGGCCAACCTATGGCCCATGCACCAAAAGTGGCTCATTGCATGATTAGAAGTGGCACATTGCACCAGTGATAATAATAAAAAAAAGCAAGCCTACTCATACAAAAAGTATTAACCAATATCCGATTTGTGGAAAAAATTATAACAGAAATTCAAGGAACTAAAGCTGAAAATGAGTTTTACTGAAAATAAATCTAAAACCTAGCAATCGTTCTTAGTGATTTTTATTACTTCGAGAACATCTTTTAGCGAATGTCATCTTCTTTTACACTAATCTATTTTCATTTAAAGTATATTCAGTAAACCAAGGAACAAACTGCAGTGAACACCCACACCGCCATCTGTTAGCAGCCATCTTAATGATCTAAATCTGAAACTGCAGAGCAGTTTAGTTTAGTTTAGTAAATGATATCAGTGTATTCAAGATGAAGTTAAAACTCGCAGTTTTAAAATTAGAATTTAAGCAAGTTTCCACATTTAAAATAACAAATAATGGAAATTTTACAGAATATAATGAGAAAATCAGATTATTGCAAGAGTCATTTGAAAGTCATTATGGTGATTTTGCTACAGAAGAAGACTGCATACTGGTATTTATAAACCTATTTTCACTTAGTGAATAAAAAATCCTAAAGATGAGTAGTAACAGACAAATGGAACTTATTGATTTGAAAACAAATTCATTATTGAAAATAAAATTTGATGAGCATCCTTGATTCCCAAATGCATCCGAGATAATTAGTTTTTTGGCGATCATTTTTCCAGAACTAAGAAAATTGGCCGCTACTGGGTCAGTCTTCCTGCTCTATGAGCTTTATCATACCTCTTCTGACAGCTATGTATGGATCCTGCCTTCACTACATCACTACCCAAATTATTCCACTTCCTGACAACTCTGTGATTGAAAAATCCCTTTAGAACATGAGAACATAAAAAAGAAGGAACACTGCAGCAAGCCTAGTGGCCCATGTGGGGCAGATCCATGTCAGCCCCCGGCTTAGACCAATGGCCCACCCAGTCAGGTCACCTACACTTAAGGAAGGGGCACGACATCTGACCCAGTAGCACAAGCTAGTCAGGTCCAACTCACACCCACCCACACCCATTCATCTATTTATCTAACCTATTTTTAAAACTATACAACGTCTTAGCTTCTATGACGGTACTCGGGAGTTTGTTCCACTCATCCACAACTTTATTACCAGACCAGTGCTTTCCTATATCCTTCCTGAATCTGAATTTTTCCAGCTTAATGCCATTGCTGTGAGTCCTGCCTAGGCTAGATATTTTTAGCATGCTATTTACATCCCCTTTATTCATTACTGTTTTTCATTTATACACCTCAACTTCCTAACATCCCTGAGTCATCCGAGTCTTCAACTAACAACTGTGATCCCTTGTTGCTGTGTCCCATCTCTGGAACACCCTGTCTCTGTCCACCTTGTCGATTCATCTCAGTATTTTATATGTCGTTAGCATATCCCTCCTTATCTCTCCTGTCTTTCAGTGTCGTGAATGCCTCTTTGTTGAGGTTTTCCTAAACTAAGCTTGTCAGCAGATCAGTTGCTGCAGCAGCTATTGGGCTGATGTGTGGCTCTGGCGGTAAGTCCTATACAATACTTTCCCTGAGGCATTTCTCTTTGAGCGAGGTTTTCATCCTTTGCCCCCCAGAGCCTGTAATCTGGAAATTCTTATATTTACAAAAGGAAGCAGACAGGAAGCGTTGAACTACTGAAGAATATAGCCCTACTATAGCTGTCTCATTAGCTAGATTGCGATATCTATGTTCCTAAGGACCGCATTCAGCAACAGCATGAATGTTAAGATTGTCAAAATTGCATCCCGGTTCACGAGGGTAGAAGACTTCTCGAAACTGGTCACAAACACCTCATATATATATATATATATATATATATATATATATATATATATATATATATATATATATATATATATATATATATATATATATTTAAATTTTAAGAGAGAGATCTTAAAATTTAAATACTTTACTTGGGTCATATAAACAAGGATTACAACGACAACAATGATGACTATAAATATGCCGAGGAACAAGTTACCTCAGAACACTGTTCCCGAAGATATACACTAAATGTGTTCAACATTATAGGTAAATAAACAATTTATTTATATGACTTTAAAATTGTTTGAGAAATATTTTTTTAAATACTATGCATACATGCAGTTGCCCATACAATAAAAAATGAGACAGTGTATAATACATTGTAGAATAAATACAACATGGTCTATTAATTTAAAAGCAAGAAAGATGAGGGTAAACCACAAAACAAAATAATATATTGCAAGTTCAAGAAGACGAACATAGATGAATGGTTCAGAGAACCGACATGTTGATAAATTAGACACATAAAGAAACTGTGCAACTCTTGGGTATCTTTATTGAGGAAACGTTTCGCCACACAGTGGCTTCATCAGTCCATACAAAGGAGAATCTTGAAGAACAGGAGGAGAATGAGGTAATCAGTCTCTCAACCTTGAGTCAGAAGGAGCTTATAAACCGTGTGGCGAAACGTAATAAAGATACCCAAGAGTTGCACTTGTGTCTAACATGTCGGTTCTCTGAACCATTCATCTACAAACCTGTCAGACACTGCAACTTCTTGGGATCTTAATACTTGGGAATTCTTCGCTTGCCTAATTCTTGGGCACGACCTACTTCAACATTGAACAAATGTTACACGACCTATGACTGCTGCACCTCTCCTGCCAACGGTTTATAAGCTCCTTCTCAGCACGTATGCCGTATTCTATTCAAGATTGATGGACTGACCACATCGACTCAAGGTTGAGGGACTGATTACCTCATTCTCCTCCTGTTCTTCAAGATTCTCCTTTGTATGGACTGATGAAGCCACTGTGTGGCGAAACGTTTCCTCAATAAAGATACCCAAGAGTTGCACATGTGTCTAATTTATCAAGAGAGTTTTATGACAATGTAAAGGACGTATAACACGAGAGAGAGTGGTGGGTTGACTGCATTTTCTTGGACTGCAATTAGGCCTTCGACAGAGTTTCTCACAAGAGATTTGTGCAGAAGCTAGAGGATCAGGAGCGTATAACAGGAAGGTCACTGCAATGGATCAGAGAGTACCTGACAGGGAGGCAACGACGAGTCATGGTACGTGATGAGGTATCACAATGGGCGCCTGTGACGAGCGGGGTCCCGCAGGGGTCAGTCCTAGGACCAGTGCTGTTTTTGGTATATGTGAATGACATGACGGAAGGGATAGACTGAGAAGTGTCCCTGTTCGCAGATGATGTGAAGTTAATGAGAAGAATTAAATCAGATGAGGACTAGGCAGGACTCCAAAGGGACCTGGACAGGCTAAACACGTGGTCCAGCAATTGGCTACTTGAATTTAACCCAGCCAAATGCAAAGTCATGAAGATCGGGGAAGGGCAAGAAGACCGCAGACAGAGTATGGGATAGGTGGCCAGAGACTGCAAACCTCACTCAAGGAGAAAGATCTTGGGGTGAGTATAATACCGAGCACGTCTCCGGGAGCACACATCAACCAGATATCTGCTGCAGCATATGGGCGTCTGGCAAATCTAAGAACAGCGTTCCGATGCCTCAGTAAGGAATCGTTCAGGATATTTTACACCTTGTACATCAGGCCCATACTGGAGTATGCAGGACCAGTTTGGAACTCACACCTGGTCAAGCACGTCAAGAAAATAGAGAAAGTGCAAAGGTTTGCAACAAGGCTAGTTCCAGAGCTAAGGGTAATGTCCTACGAAGAAAGGTTAAGGGAAACAGGCCTGACGACACTGGAGGACAGGAAGGTTAGGGGAGACATGATAACGACATAGAAAATATTGCGAGGAATAGATAAGGTGGATAGACAGGATGTTCCAGAGATGGGACACAGAAACAAGGGGTCACAATTGGAAATTGAAGATTCAGATGAGTCAACAGTTGTCAGTATGGAAAGCGAGGTAGTGGAGGCAGGAACCATACATAGCTTTAAGACGAGGTATGATAAAGCTCATGGAGCAGGGAGAGAGAGGACCTAGTAGCGATCAGTGAAGAGGCGGGGCCAGGAGCTGACCCTCGATCCCTGCAACCACAAACAAATAGGCGAGTACACCCCCCCCCCACACACACACACTGAGAGGAAGAGACGAAGTGGACAAAGACAGGATGTTCCAGAGATGGGACACAGCAGCAAGGGGACACAGTTGGAAGTTGAAGAAGACACAGATACATCACAGGGATGTTAGGAAGTATTTCTTGAGCCACAGAGTAGTCAGGAAGTGGAATAGTTTGGGAAGTGAAGTAGTGGAGGCAGGATCCATACATAGCTTTAAGACGAGGTATGATAAAGCTCACGTTTCAGGGAGAGTGACCTAGTAGCGACCAGTGAAGAGGCGGGGCCAGGAGCTCGGACTCGACCCCCGCAACCTCAACTAGGTGAGTACGCACACACACACACACACACACAGTTGAAGATTCAGATGAGTCAAAAGGATGTTAGGAAGTTCTTCTGCAGTCACCGAGTTGTCAGGAAGTGGAATAGTCTGGAAAGTGAGGTGGTGGGGGCAGGAACCGTACATAGTTTTAAGACGAGGTATGATAAAGCTCATGGAGCAGGGAGAGAGAGGGCCTAGTAGCGGTCAGTGAAGAGGCGGGGCCAGGAACTGAGTCTCGACCCCTGCAACCATAAATAGGTGAGTACAAATAGGTGAATACACAAACACACACACACACACACGCACGCACACACACACAGCTGTCACTCGACCCTTGAAATCACAATTAGGTGAGCGCGCGCACACACACATACACACACTCGACCCCTGCAACCTCAACTAGGTGATTACACACACACACACAGCTGTCACTCGACCCTTATAATCACAATTAGGTGAGTACACACACACACACACACACACACACACACACAACACAGATACACAGATATATGATAAAGCTCATGGAACAGGGAGAGAGTGAACTTAGGAGTGACCAGCGAAGAGGTGGGGCCAGGCTCTGTGAATCGACCCCTGCTGTCACAATTAGGTGAGTAAACACACATACACACATATTTATTGTGCACAAACTACATTCAAGAGATTAGTGCAAAAGCTACAGGATCAGGCACACATAACAGGAAGGGCATTGCAATGGATCAGAGAAAACCTGACAGGGAGGCAACAACGTGATGAGGTGTCAGAGTGGGCGCCTGTGACAAGCCGGGTCTTAGGACCAGTGCTGTTTTTGGTATATGGGAATGACATGACGAAAGGGATAGACTCAGAAGTGTCCCTGTTCGCAAGGAATAGAGTGGAAGGAGAAGTTGCATTGCTCATCAAAAACCAGTGGAGTTTTGAAGAAATGGGAGGACTGGGCAGAGAGAAAGCCGATGACTACATAGGAACACTTCAGACTGGAGGTTACAAGTAGAGAAAAGACATTAAATGAAATGATGGAACACGTGAGCACAAAATGCAGGGAGGCAAAGCAGAAGTTTGTACATAAGGGTAAAGAAGCAATGTGAAAACTAGAGTGAGTCTATTTTTTTTTTTTTTTTTTTTTTTTTTTTTTATCTCTTATACATTTATTAGAGCATTAAGGATATCATTGACAACATGTATAAACACAATCCAGCCATCTAAAAGGCTGACTATAATACAAGAAAAGTCTGAACATGATGGCACACATCCACCAAAGAAACCAATCCACACCCTAACCCTCATATACCCCATGATAACAATCAATATCGTGCACGGTGGTGGGTTTAATACACTACCGCTGACTCTTAACCCCCCCCCCCCCCACATGCCTAGTAACTGTGTCTGCCGTCACCACTCATAACCTCCATCAGTCATTAAAATTTAAAAATACATTAAGGTACAATAACAAAGGAATATGAGAACCCCTTATCGTCTCCGCCACAGATAAATAAAAATGTTACATTTTCTAATTACATATTGCTGATTCATCTTTGTGCTTACAAAATATCCCCTATCCCCTATGCTTTTCATCTCTTTACTCCAATGCTAAAACCCGATTATACATTTCATCAATCAAATTATATTACAATAAGCATAATAATATCAATACTTATCATCCGACTAATAGGTGTACATTATTATCACCCTGAGTTCCATGAAATTTATATAAGAATTAATACATATATTGACAATCCTCACAATCCTTCCCGTCTTCTAAATACAGTGTACATATATCCAATGACATTTCGTTATGATCCAATCATATTTACTTTACACTTCCCCTTTTCCCCAGTGCAAGATAAATGCCACTTGCACTAGACGTCACAACACCTTACATTTGTTCACTTAAAACGTATAAAAAAAGAACTAACATAAATAACTTATAACGATATATAGATAGTAATTATTTGACAAAGTGAAGAATACCAACTAATATGGTTAACAGTACACTAGAAATTGTAACTCACTCACTAATACATATTCCCATTTTTTTATGTATTATGTTCAACAAGATATCTATATTTATTAACAATGTTCCAGAGCAATATCAGACTTACTCTGTCATGCACTAAGTTACACAATATAACTTATGGCTCCTAATAAAACATGTACCGGGCAGTACTACCTCAATCATTAACAAAACCAACCTGGCAAAAGACACTTCAGAAAGCCACCCCCTGCCATCCCCTGACCCCATGCTATCTGTATTAAAAAACACAAACTCACGTTCCCTTCCATGCTCAAGTTCGTACCTGACGTCGAAAGTCATAAAACCCGTCTCTTAACCAAATGTCACCAGTTCACCCCCCTACGCCCCCCCCATTCCTAACGACTTTACACCCATATGCTCCACTACCACACACTTTTATTCCACCTTCCATCCTCCACTAATCTCAAAAAAGAACAAGAATGCCAGTTTAGGGAGAACCAGCCCAATCCAGCTCTAAACTACACCCAACCCTAACATTACACCTACCGACAGATTACGATAACCCAAGGGAAAACTATTTACCCACAACCTCCCATATAGTAGCCTATTTCTGCATACTGTACGATACACACTCGCCGCAAGCGCCCGCACCCTATATTCACCCCCCACCTCCCGCATGCACCAAGACACATACAAAAAATCTGCCACTACATACATCACTGCCCTCCAAATGTCCTTGGAAACCCCTCCCACATCAAAATGCAAAGCCCTCAAAGTCGAAATGTTTCTTCCCCCTCCCGCCACTATACCCAGAACTCTCGCTAACCATGCCCTTACAAAACCCAAGGTTTCACAAAAATATATGGCATGAAAAGCCGTCTCCTCTTCCTCACAGTGCAAACAAGTGCCAGCACCTCCATAACCCATTCTATATAGCACTGACCTTGTAGCTAGAATTCCCATAAAGAATCTATAAACCACTTCACGAACCCTTGGCTTTAATCTGATCTTCCGAAAGTCTTCCCAAATGCCCCTCCAATCATACATTGGGTATGTAGCTACTCCCTGTATCACTGTACCCTGCCTACCTGTCCTCCCAAGCCTACTTACCCTTACTTTTTTTGCTTCCCTTACTGCCAACAAATTTCGCACCATATCTTCACACTCCAGTACTGCCTTTCCCTTCCACCATTTTCGCACATCCTTCATGACCTCTCCCACCCTTCTACCCCTCTCCCCTCCCACCCTCAAGTATCGCTGCTTCACATACACTGCCTTCACTCGTGTGTCCAAAGGTATAAGACCCAGCCCACCCTGCCGCACGCCCATCACCACCACCTCCTTCCGTAGCCATGGCTTCCCATAACCCCACACATACCTCAAAACCACCCTCTCCAGTTCCTGAATATCACACGACCTCAGGGGATATATTTCTGCCACGCCCCACACTTTACTGTACACAAGTGTATTTACTACCACCACCCTCTGCTGCAATGTTACATCCCCAGCCCTCCACCCGCGCATCCTACCCATCGCTCTACTCACTACTTCCTTGGAATTTATTCTCTGTGCCTCCCCAGCGTCCGCCATATACACAACCCCACATATCTTAATTCTATCCACTACGTTCCACCCATACTGTTCCCCCCCCCCACCCACGTGCCTACTTCTAATAACTTTGACTTTGCTCCATTAACCCTCATCCCTGTCGCCCCACCAAAAATCTCTATTATACATCCCACATTCCCCAATCCTATTTCCCCTCCTACCAAAACTGTGGTGTCATCCACATACCCCACAATACCACATCTCCCAGGACCCACCTCTCCCTGTTCCCACACTCCTTCCTCTTTAAGCCTATATAAAGGGTCCTGCATGCATGCAAAGAGGATTTGAGACAAGGGGCAACCCTGTCGCAAACCCATCCCCATCTGCACTGGCAACCCTAACTTCCCATTAACCTGAACCCTGACCGTTGCAGGCGTATACAAAGTAGTCGCCCAGCGCACAATCTCATCACCAAAACCCTGTTTTTTTAAAATACACCACAACATATGTCTATCTACACTGTCATAAGCCTGCTTCCAATCAATCCCCAAGATCCCCCCCCGTTGTCTACCCTCCACAAAATCCTTAATTCTTCCATGCCCCTCACGCATACTTCGACCTGGAATCCCACACTGTCCTCTATGTAGGACTCGGTCAAGCACCTTTTTCATACGGTTACCTAAAACCTTCGCAAAAACTTTATAATCTGCACACATGAGGGAGATCGCCCTATAAGCACCCAAGGTCTTCCCCCCCCCCTCCCTTATAGACCAAAACTACTACCCCCGTGCCCTGCGATTCCCCCAACACTCCCCTTTCCTTCATACAGTTAAACAACCGGACCAGACATTCCTTCATACAATCCCAATGTGTAATATAGAAATCATTAGGAATTCCATCAATGCCCGGCGCTTTTCCCCTACTCAAGCCCATTATCGCCTCCTCCACCTCCTCCTCACTGATCCTACCCTCTATTACCGCACTCTCCTCCTCCCCTAAAATACCTCGAATTCCTTCTCCCAGAATCTCTCCCTCCCTCTCTCCTCCCTCCCTCTGCTTAAAATTCTCCCTAAACCAATAATCAGCATAATTGCTCATTCCATCGGTGGTACTAAGTACCTGCCCCACCCTATATCCCCCCACCCCTTTACACACCTCTAATCCCATAATCGTTGTCATCTGTTGCCTATTCCTAAATCTCCTCAAAACACATCCTGACGGTTTGTCACCCCATAGAACCTCCTCTAAACCTTCCCTCACACGTATCGCATCAAAACGAGAATTTTGTATATCCCTCAATCTTCCCCTTAAAACCTCTATTTCTCCATGTCTAGCCCCCCCTCCCCCTTCATAACAATCATTTAGCTGCCCCTCTAAATATTTCTGTAAACCATACCTCCACCTCGCCTCATCCCTTCCTCTATGCTGGTAATACTCCCTAATCTGCAATTTAGCGAGCTTCTCCCACCATTCCAAGATATCCTCCTCTTCGTTGCGAGCCTCCCATAGTTGCTTCCACCATTCCCTAAAAAACAACCCCTCCCCCTCTCCCTGAAGTAGCCTCACATTCATTTTCCAATAACCCACATACCTACGAACCATCCCTTCCCATGCCATCTCTGCCAAAACGGCACGATGGTCCGAAAAACCTAAATCTATCGTCATTACACGTTCTACTGTTATATCTCGAGTTATATATATACGATCCAACCTGGCAGCATAACCCCTCCGCATAAACGTGTGCTCTACTTTCCACCCATCGCCCCTGACCATGTCATAAACCCCGGCATCCCTCAACAAATCCCTCAATACCCCAAGCACACACCCTGCCCCTCTCGGTTCCACATCCTTATTCCTGATTACACAATTCCAATCCCCACCTATTATAGAAACCATTGGTAAACCCCGCATGTAGAAAAGCAAAACCTCCCTTACAAAATTCACCTTAACCCGTATGTTACTATCTGCCGGCATATATATCCCCAGAAAACATACTCTAATCTCGCCCCATATCCCTTCCACCCTCACCACCCTCCCCTCCCCTCCCTCTTCCCACTTGAGCATGTGGAATGGGCTGGACTCCCTCACTGCCACTGCCACCCCACCCTTTAATTTCCCTGAACTACCAACATACATCCTAAAACCGTTCAGCCTCAACTCTCTGCCATACTTGAAATTGTGTTCTTGAATAAAACACACATCAATGTTAAAACGCCGCAAAACATCCTCCAACCATACTCGTTTGCCGTCAGCTCTAAGGCCATTCACGTTTATCGTTAGACACTTAAAGATTCAGAAAGGGTGGCTTTCCTCTATGTCTCTGTGTCCTGTCTGTTCCACTTTTTGCTGCTTCTGTCTTTTCTCGTGCACTCTTTCCCGCCTGTGCCCCCTCCCCCCCCTGTGCACTACCCCGCCCTTTCTTAATCACTCCTGCCCACGTCTTCTTCCCTGTACGCTGAGCTGGTGTTATAACCTCCTCATCCGACGAGCCTCCAGCCCTCTTTCTAGATGTGCCCTCAATTTCCATATCAGTATTTCCATTGCCCTTGTGCACCTCTGCTTCCACCTGTATCAACTGCAACATGCCAGGCTCTGACCCCAGAGGGTCTGGAATCTGCTCAATCAAGTCCTTCTCAACCGTCAGAATTCTCCTGTCTGTAGCTGGGTTCTCCTCCGCAGGCACGTCCAGGAAAGACTTAGGGGCGTAGATAACTCCTGTGGATCACCGGTCTCTCCCACCCCCACAGGCTGCTGCTCAACTCCCGGGGCCGCTTGCGGGGGATTATCCGAAGCCACTGGAAGTGTCACACAATTCTCTAACACGCCCTCCACTTCTTCCGCCCAATTACCTGTGCCTGCTGCACTCAAATTCTTCGGCAGAGGGTCCGCCTGAGACTCCGTGGCTACTTGCCGTTCCCAAGGCCGCGGCGCTGCTGCTCTACCACATCCGGCCGCCATGTGGTCAAAAGCGCCGCACAGGCGACGTCTTTCGTTGTCCCGCGTAGGTCACGTACAGCTGTGTCCTAAAATCCTCCAGGACAACATACGATGGAATAGGTCTTCTTAAAGACATCTTGACGGTGTAAGATCCAGCCGGCAACCCTTCATAGATTCCCTCCGTCCATCGAACTAAAGTTATATCATGCACCTCACCATATCTTTGAAATGTCTCTCTGATATCTACATCGTCTGCCTCGAAAGGAACGTTGCGGATCCTCACCCAGGTGTAGTATTTTGAGGCATCCCGCAGGCGTACCTCCAGACCAGATGATACGGTGATGTTCTTCTCCTGGTACTGAGTCACCGTCCTTTCATATGCCTCCACTGTACAGAACTTTATGAAGATTCGTGATGATCCATTAAGTGCTATTCCGTGTAAGTCTTCAACTTCAATGCCAAACGTGTCCCGTATAATCGTTGGTAATAAAACAGAGGCATTCGTAGGGTAAATTGCCCCTTTAACAAGGTCAACACACACGGTGTTGCTCCTCCTGCGGTAGCTGGCAGCCATCTTGGTGAAAACAGGAAGTTGCGCACCAGAGAAAGCAAGAGAGCTGTTTGCTTTACCGGGAGGTGCAGTGCGTCCACTCAGCCCGAAAGCGAAGAGGACAATGTCATCGATAGCTGAATCTGACCCAAAGTTGTTATAGTCTTATCAAGAGGATATAAAACAGTCAAGAACTAGGTAATCAGGCTGGGGGAAGGAGGGAAATTACCAGGAAGTATATGAAGAGCTCAGTAAGAGATTTAAGGAGGTTTTCTCAGTGGGGACAGAGAGGCTTCCAGCAAACTGAGGTGGTAGAGTACAACAGAAAGTGCTGGACGCACTACACACAACCGAGGAGGAGAAGGTGACGAAACTGCTATGTAAACTAGATACCTCGATTGCGGTGGGCCCAGATAATATTTCCCCATAGGTTCTGAGAGAGGAAACAGAGATACTGTGGATGCAGCTAACAACAATCAACAAATCTATCGAAACAAAGCAAACCATACCCCCGGCCGGGATTGAACCCGCGGTCATAGAGTCTCAAAACTCCAGCCCGTCGCGTTAGCCACTAGACCAGCTAGCCACAATAAGATTCATCCAACTAGGTATATTTCTACACCATAGGAAAGTTAGCACAGGCACCTCTGTGACCACAAATGCAAGTTTTTACAGACGAATCTCCAGCTAGCGTGGCCGTGACGAACTCTAGCTCAAGTCCCTTCACTGCCGTCAACATGACTTAAGAAATCGTAATGACACGATTGCAAATAAACCATACCCCCGGCCGGGATTGAACCCGCGGTCATAGAGTCTCAAAACTCCAGCCCGTCGCGTTAGCCACTAGACCAGCTAGCCACAATAAGATTCATCCAACTAGGTATAGGTGTCATTACGATTTCTTAAGTCATGTTGACGGCAGTGAAGGGACTTGAGCTAGAGTTCGTCACGGCCACGCTAGCTGGAGATTCGTCTGTAAAAACTTGCATTTGTGGTCACAGAGGTGCCTGTGCTAACTTTCCTATGGTGTAGAAATATACCTAGTTGGATGAATCTTATTGTGGCTAGCTGGTCTAGTGGCTAACGCGACGGGCTGGAGTTTTGAGACTCTATGACCGCGGGTTCAATCCCGGCCGGGGGTATGGTTTATTTGCAATCGTGTCATTACGATTTCTTAAGTCATACAAGCATCAAAACAGCCTAGAAGTGTGTAAAACTTAGAGTCGTTCAGAATAGATAATCGCAAGTTGGAGGATATATAATAATGTCACAATTTTTAATAAGGTTATCGAATTAACATCAAGACAGTCTAGTAAAATGTAGGACGCACAAGTGTTGAGAGTTTGAGGTGGATCTGGTGATTACATTTTATAGCAATGAAACTAATGTTACATTTGGTCTATAAAACTGACTTTGTGGCACCTGCACTGCCTGATATAAGTCTGAACTTTGTGGCACCTGCACTGCCTGATATAAGTCTGAATTTTGTGGCACCTAGCACTGCCTGATATAAGTCTGAACTTTGTGGCACTGCACTGCCTGATATAAGTCTGAACTTTGTGGCACCTGCACTGGCTGATATAAGTCTGAACTTTGTGGCACCTGCACTGGCTGATATAAGTCTGAACTTTGTGGCACCTGCACTGCCTGATATAAGTCTGAACTTTGTGGCACCTGCACTGCCTGATATAAGTCTGAACTTTGTGGCACCTGCACTGCCCGATATAAGTCTGAACTTTGTGGCACCTGCACTGCCCGATATAAGTCTGAACTTTGTGGCACCTGCACTGCCTGATATAAGTCTGAACTTTGTGGCACCTGCACTGCCTGATATAAGTCTGAACTTTGTGGCACCTGCACTGCCTGATATAAGTCTGAACTTTGTGGCACCTGCACTGCCTGATGTAAGTCTGAACTTTGTGGCACCTGCACTGCCTGATATAAGTCTGAACTTTGTGGCACCTGCACTGCCTGATATAAGTCTGAACTTTGTGGCACCTGCACTGCCCGATATAAGTCTGAACTTTGTGGCACCTGCACTGCCCGATATAAGTCTGAACTTTGTGGCACCTGCACTGCCTGATATAAGTCTGAACTTTGTGGCACCTGCACTGCCTGATATAAGTCTGAACTTTGTGGCACCTGCACTGCCTGATATAAGTCTGAACTTTGTGGCAC
The DNA here is from genome assembly GCF_038502225.1 of Cherax quadricarinatus. NCBI lineage: Eukaryota > Metazoa > Arthropoda > Malacostraca > Decapoda > Parastacidae > Cherax > Cherax quadricarinatus. The sequence goes on along the minus strand of NW_027199741.1, from coordinate 9,066 downwards.
CTGCACTGCCTGATGTAAGTCTGAACTTTGTGGCACCTGCACTGCCCGATATAAGTCTGAACTTTGTGGCACCTGCACTGCCTGATATAAGTCTGAACTTTGTGGCACCTGCACTGCCCGATATAAGTCTGAACTTTGTGGCACCTGCACTGCCTGATATAAGTCTGAACTTTGTGGCACCTGCACTGCCTGATATAAGTCTGAACTTTGTGGCACTGCACTGCCTGATATAAGTCTGAACTTTGTGGCACCTGCACTGGCTGATATAAGTCTGAACTTTGTGGCACCTGCACTGCCTGATATAAGTCTGAACTTTGTGGCACCTGCACTGCCTGATATAAGTCTGAACTTTGTGGCACCTGCACTGCCTGATGTAAGTCTGAACTTTGTGGCACCTGCACTGCCTGATATAAGTCTGAACTTTGTGGCACCTGCACTGCCTGATATAAGTCTGAACTTTGTGGCACCTACACTGCCTGATGTAAGTCTGAACTTTGTGGCACCTGCACTGCCCGATATAAGTCTGAACTTTGTGGCACCTGCACTGCCTGATATAAGTCTGAACTTTGTGGCACCTGCACTGCCTGATATAAGCCTGAACTTTGTGGCACCTGCACTGCCAGATATAAGTCTGAACTTTGTGGCACCTGCACTGCCCGATGTAAGTCTGAACTTTGTGGCACCTACACTGCCCGATATAAGTCTGAACTTTATGGCACCTGCACTGCCTGATATAAATCTGAACTTTGTGGCACCTGCACTGCCTGATATAAGTCTGAACTTTGTGGCACCTGCACTGCCTGATATAAGTCTGAACTTTGTGGCACCTGCACTGCCTGATATAAGTCTGAACTTTGTGGCACCTGCACTGCCTGATATAAGTCTGAACTTTGTGGCACCTGCACTGCCTGATATAAGTCTGAACTTTGTGGCACCTGCACTGCCTGATATAAGTCTGAACTTTGTGGCACCTGCACTGCCTGATATATTTCTGAATCTTTTTGCAGGTAAGGTGCACCAGCATTGAAAATTTGAAGTTATTCAGAATCGGAGTTAGAAAAAAAAGTAGACTTCTGACAACCAGTATGTATTTGTTATCGTACGATGCCTCGTAATAAGGATTCTGTAATCTTTTATTTTTTTTCTGTATTAAAGCAAACTTGAAAGAATTCAAACCCTCACTAATCATGAATATCGTGTGAGGAAACCCCTAAAACTGCTTTCAGACTAATTGACGATTATATACATTGTAAGAAAAAAGTTAAATGCTTCATGTAACACTAAGAGCCGCTTCTCTAGTATCTTAACCAACAACACTTTGCCTCTGTACCAGACGTGAATTTTCATATTAATAGGTGAATGCAGTTTTGTGTCTGTGCTGCTCTGCTTGTCTGTTAAACCCCCCTCTCTCTTTCTCTCTTTCTCGCAATCTCACCTTACAAGTCCAACACGTCAAGCAGTAGACGAACAAGTCAGAAGAGCTACCACCTCCCCCCATTCACGTCTCCAGACTGACTCGGCTCGCTTCTTCACTCACCATTTTCGATTCACCAACATTCTACTGAA
>NW_027199741.1:0-2500 GCF_038502225.1 Cherax quadricarinatus | reverse complement strand
GTATTTGGAGGTTAAAATGAGCAAAATGTCTGATCAAAGAAGCTTACTCCAACAATCACACGGGGGGGGGGGGGGGGAACAATTATGGGAATTTGCTGATGACACCAAAATAATCCGTCCAATTCATTCTGTTGAGGACATTAGTGCACTCCTGGATGATTTGAATAGACTGATGCAGTGGTCGAAGAAGTGGCAGATGCAGTTTAATATAGACAAATGCAAAGTTCTAAATGTTGGACATGACAATAACCATGCCACTTATAAACTGAATATTGATGAGCTTATTACCACTGATTGCGAAAAGGATTTAGGAGTTCTGGTTAACATTAATCTGAAACCAAGACAACAGTGCATAAGTGTTCGCATTAAAGCTAACAGAATCCTTGGCGTCATATCTAGAAGTATAAATAATAGAAGTCCTCAGGTTGTTCTTCAACTCTATATATCCTTGGTTAGGACTCATTTACAATATGCTGCTCAGTTCTGGTCACCATATTACAGAATGGATATAAATGCTCTGGAAAACGTACAGAGGAGGATGACAAAGTTGATCCCATGTATCAGAAACCTTCCCTATGAGGATAGACTGAGGGCCCTGAATCTGCATTCTCTCGAAAGGCGTAGAATTAGGGGGGATATGATCGAGGTGTATAAATGGAAGACAGGAATAAATAAATAATTAGCGTGCTGAAAATATCCAGCCAAGACAGGACTCGCAGCAATGGTTTCAAGTTGGAAAAAAACAGATTCAGGAAGGATATAGGAAAGCACTGGTTTGGTAATAGAGTTGTGGATGAGTGGAACAAACTCCCGAGTACCATCATAGAAGCTATGACCTTGCGTAGTTTTAAAAAAGGTTGGGTAAATACATGAGTGGGTGTGGGTGGGTATGAGTTGGACCTGACTAGCTTGTACTACCAGGTCTGGTGCCGTGCTGCTTCCTTAAGTGGAAGTGACCTGACTAAGTGGTCATTGTTCTAAGCCGGGGGGGCATGGACCTGCTTCCTATGGCTCAGTAGGCCTGTTGCAGTGTTCCTTCTTATGTTCTCATGTTCTTATACAGAGGTCGTCCAGACATGCAAAGATTCCCAAGAATCTTTGCCAAAGATAAATTAAACATGAGTTGAAATCTTGTAGCTGAGTGAATATGACTTTTCCAGTAATAATATAATATTTGTAATGAAAGAAACGAAAATGTTTACGATATTATTCCTAAACATATGAAAGCATTTCCTTGTTAATTTAAAAACGCCATTAAATCACGGAATTTTATTTCTTTCCATTTTTTTTTGCATTTACATTTAAAAAAAATCTTTAAAAAAAATATTTTCATTTTTGGAGAAATCAAAAGAAATTTGATAAGATTTTCACAAAAGAAAATAAAAAATTGGCATCCATTAGGATTAAAATAAATAAAATAATCCTTCTTTTAAAGGAAGACAAATATTTAGGGTTTGAAACTGATCGTAAAAGACATCCAATAAGAAAAATATTTTACTTTTATTTAAAGAAAAAAAAAATTGATAAAATTTGCAAAAAAAAAAAAGAAAAAAAAATTGGCTTCGATACGGATTAATATTCATAAAAAAGTTATGATGACGCTGATCGGAAGAGTCATTCACCAGTTAAAACATCAGAAACAATTTGCTTGATAAAATTATCAAATTAAAATTTTACATGATTCAGTGTGAGTGACAAACTGTGTTAAAATAAATCCATTAATGGGAAAAGTTTGAAGTTAATAAGAAAAGTCATTCTCGAGTAATTGATCTGATTCTAATGATTTCTATTTTTTTAATAATTTATGTTCTCTCCATTCAAGGCAAGTGAAAATGCAGACGTAGACAATGTACAAGAAACCTTTACTGCACATATAAGTTCCATCAAACACCTTAACTACTGGGAACACTTGGAAGCACTTGACTTGTACTCACTGGAACGCAGGCGAGAAAGATGCATCATAATCTACACCTGGAAAATCTTAGAGGGACTGGTCCCTAATCTGCACACACAAATCATTCCTTACGAAAGCAAAAGACTTGGAAGGTGATACAACATACCCCGATGAAAAGTAGGGGCGTCATTAATACACTAAGAGAAAAGACAATAAGTATCCGTGACCCAAGATTGTTCAACAGCCTCCCACCAGCCATAAGGGGAATTACCAATAGACCCCTGGTAAAGTCAGTACCGCATCAGCCGGGCTGTGGTTCTTACGTTGGACTACGTGCGGCCAGCAGTAACAGCCTCGCTGATTAGGCCCTGATCCACCGAGAGGTCTGGTCGTGGACCGGGCCGCGGGGGACGTTGATCCCCAGAATGCCTTCCAGGTAAACTCCAGGTAGATAGACCTCTCATTAGTACAATATACACACTACGCTATATTCCGGCTTCCCCTCACTAAACGTTTATCTTTTACACAAACAGTTAATTAAATCCAGTGATATTTCCAGGTGTGTAATACATTTTCTTTATTTGTATATTAATTTTTCTAATATAA
>NW_027199740.1:0-28560 GCF_038502225.1 Cherax quadricarinatus | reverse complement strand
CCCCTATAATTTTTGCACTCTCTTTTATCCCCTTTGCCTTTATACAAAGGAACTATGCATGCTCTCTGCCAATCCCTAGGTACCTTACCCTCTTCCATACATTTATTAAATAATTGCACCAACCACTCCAAAACTATATCCCCACCTGCTTTTAACATTTCTATCTTTATCCCATCAATCCCGGCTGCCTTACCCGCTTTCATTTTACCTACTGCCTCACGAACTTCCCCCACACTCACAACTGGCTTTTCCTCACTCCTACAAGACGTTATTCCTCCTTGTCCTATACATGAAATCACAGCTTCCCTATCTTCATCAACATTTAACAATTCCTCAAAATATTCCCTCCATCTTCCCAATACCTCTAACTCTCCATTTAATAACTCTCCTAAAGCTAATAAATGACTACAAGTACAGGCAGGCCCGCTTTACAAAATTTCACTTTACAGCATTTCGCTAATACAGCAATTTTCAAATACACCCATTCTTCATAAACATATTCACCACTCGCTATAAACTATGTACAAAAGTATTTTAAGGTAAGTAATGTGTACTGTACATGCATTTTTTAGGCCTAGTTCTATTGCACACTTAATGTATGATAGTGTAAATATGTTATCAAGCTTTTATATACATATGAAAATGAATAAAGGTTATGATTTACTTTATGGCGATTCTCACTTTACAACAGTAGCCCAGAGCCTAACCTGCTGTGTAAGCAGGGCCTTCCTGCACCACCTTATGTAAAGAAAAAAATCCATGGAGTTACCTGAAAATGTTGGTGATGTAGCAATGAAGGAAGAAGCAGGCTTAGCAGAGGGTTCTCCATGCTCTTGGTGATGGCCCATGAAGGTGCTAAAGGCATGCGGCTGGTCAGCAGTTAGAGGCAATGAGGCATTGCAGTTTACCAAGAATTTTCCCCTAGCTTTTAGATTTTGAGTTACAGGAGATGAAGAAGAAAGGAACTCAAGATTGGATAATTTTTGTACTGGTAATGTGTGTCTGTTAGAAGAGGATGAATCCTCATCATCATGACTAGAGGAATAACAGTCCAAACTATGATTAGCTGCAATAAATGATGAGCCAGATGAAGAAATTAGCCTTGTCAAGCTAGGGTTATAAGAATCCTTGAAGAATGATGAGGAATTACTAAAGTCGTCTTGTAGATTTTTCAAGCTGGCATATGTATTTGTGGACAAATCCCCATGTGCAACAGTACTGACATTACCACTGGTAGAACTGTCTAATACATTACGATCCTCTACACGATGTGAAAGCTCATTGATCTCATGCACCATAGGCTTACACTCAGAAGCTCCACCATTATCTAGCAACACTGAAGAACTCAGATCATTGTCTACATCTGTGGTTATTGAGCAGTAAGTAACAATATCCTCATTATTTACAGCAGGCAGATGTATAGAGATACACACATCATTTACAGGTATACCTGGTTTTGTAGGCACCTGATGAATATCATCCAGATCATCAGTATCTGTATTAAAACCTGATGATTTTGTTAGTTTTTCTCGATGTGAAGGAGTGGATGTTTTGGCGGAGATTAGTAGGTTGTCAGAGGTTGGCCGAGAGGTGTTGGGTGGGTGTGAGCCAGGGTTGTGTTTCTTGTGGGTATGTCTGCCACCTGGCCTGGGATCTTGCTGCCAGGAAAAACACCACATCAAAGGTTAGTAATTAAAATAAATTGTTAACATCAAGCAAAAAAAAAAAAAAAAAAAAATAGTTTAACATATTTAATGATAAATTCTAAGTTTAATTTTATTATTTGCAAAATTCATTATTTCTGAATACAACAGACTATCACATTGATGCTGACTGTGGATATTTTTAGCACTTTATTTTGTCTCTGAATATTAATTGTGGCACCGAGGACTACTAGTGGTGCTAGAGGTCCCAAAAATTAATCTGACAGAATTAAAGAAAGTGATAATTTTAATAAATTTCATGGTGGTTCATGACTCTACACATGATACTTTACACTGTAAGAACCACAGCCATCCACTTCAACTCAGTAGGTCCACACCGACCCTCAACACTCATATGAAGACCAACAAATACTACCAATCAGAATTTAATGTAAGAAAACATTTTTATAGGTAAGCGCATATGCTTTTTACAGAGGTCTCTAGAACGTAACCATATTTTTCCTATATGCTCATCACTTCACATAACACAAATATCTAAAATACAGTTGTCAGGAACATAACCACCATGTTATGCGAGAGTCTACTGTATTCAAGCAACATGTTTCAAAAAATTAATAAAGCTGAAAGTATTTAGATAAGTTATCAGGATCTGAACTAGAGGTCTGGGATCACCATCCTATCGTCTAAGTCCATTTCATCCCAAGAGGGTAACATTCTCCATAAAAAAAATTGATCAGGTCCCAGTTAGCGGTCATTACCAACACACCCAGGATTCTGGCAAGGAAAACTTTATTACCCTCTATAGTGCAATGGATTAAGGTGACTGGCTGGTAATCCCTTACTGATGGTTTGAATCCCTATCACTCCAGTGAGTTGTTACATTTGTTCATTATAAAGTTTCAGCACAAAGCTGCAGGTGTTAACACAAACTCATATTTAGAGGTGTAAGCCATGGCAAATACAATCATGCAAAACAAACAAAACACTGTATACAGATAAGTGAAACGTTTATTTTGAATGCTTAATCAATGAATACGAACTGTAAAATAGAACTCAGCAAAAATATATTTCCTGAACAGAAGTAGATATAAATATAAAAAAAGATTTATTTGGTTAAAAATAAAAAAATAACATGCTAAATCATCATGAGGCAGCCACAACATAAGAACCTGCAAACTAATTATCATTACCATACAGCATATTCTATATTATAAATGACAAACCTATGCAGGTAAATAGTACATACATGCATACCAAAATGCTATTGTATAAGAAAAAATAACTATGGCAAGTAAGTAAATAGTATTTTGAGTTTAAACAATATGGTGGTAGCCATTACATAAATTTAATCAGTGATGGAAATGTCCATTACAAATGTGTGCCTCAAGACTGGAGAAGGAGCGGGGTTGAGTCGTCTACTCGTGGTCGGCCACAACAGCAAAAGAAGCATCTCCGCAGAATTTCGGAGAACGAGCGGGAACTGCCATCTGTATTCCCCTACACAGCAAAGATGCCAGTCAAGAACAGAGTAATGAAGGCATAATTGTGATTTTGTCTGCTGGTTAGAACAGTACCAAGAACATTTACCACTCAAATTATTCCATTTACTTGAGTAAACCTGCTAGCTTGCCTGTTAAATCATTAGAATTATGTACAGCAGTAACCTAAAACCTAACCTGCCGTATAAGCGGGGCCCTCCTGTACAGCAGTAGCCCGGAACCTAACCTGCTGTATAAGTTGGAACAGACTGTACTTAAGCAAACTTTCTGGGTTATGACTGCCACATACTGTAAGAATTCCATATCTATCTGGAATGTGTCTAGAGAAAATTAAAAAAAATTTGTTGTTAGTAATCCTTGATCTAACAAATTTTGGAAATACATGACAAAATCCACAGTCAACTGTTCTGTAAACAATGGTCCAAGTCCACTGTTTATAGAACTGTCTGTTATTATTAAGCCAACAGAATAATCTCATTACTCTTCTCAACAACAGCCAGTACTGGCCACTCACTCCCTTTATTACTCCAATAAACCAGAATTTTAAGGGGAAAATATCTAATACTCTGCAAAGAAAATTCATATAAAAAGTTAATTGTAATTAAAAGTTTCTTCTATTACTTCTATTACGGTAATGCACTGTACTACAAACAATGAAGTCATACTAAATACAATACTATGTATATATGGAATCTGCTAGGCAGATTACCATACACTATTTGTGATGACTCAGCATCTGACAGAATCAAATAATGTTTAAATGGGTAACCAAGCCAATTACTCAGCATAAATATATCTTGTAGATATATGCTAACAAAGGTGTGGAAAAATTTACCATACCTAAAATGCAGTAACTACCAGATAATTCCCAGTACTGTATACAGTTCCAGGACCCATTGAAATTATAGGGTTATGGGTTCCTTGCACCTACACATAATGCCACTTCCACACATGTAATGTTGCTTAATTTGTTTTCAGAAAAAAGAGAATGACATTTCCAAAATTTTCAGTAAATATGTAGGTTAGTCAAGAGGTAAAATTATGCTAAGCCAACTTACAGTCACAGACAATTTTTTGTGGCCTCATCTTTTTTTATGAGTTTTGAGAGGTGAAACTTAATGTTTTTATTAGTCCTCAATACCAATTATAAATTTCCTGCCCCATCAACTGGGTTTACTCAATATTCCTAGTACATACATTTTTATTACATATCAAGAGACTCCTTAGCTTGGCTTTAATACTGTTTCTTTCTTTCACAGTCCTTTCATTCCAACTCATCTTAAACAATATTAAATTAACATTATCCTCATGTAGATGGCCCAAACCAGAATAATTCTTGCATAGTTTCTGGAAATATTTAGTGAAGGGATTCAGGGAAACCGGTTATTTTCATATAATCGGACTTGAGTCCTGGAAATGGGAAGTACAATGCCTGCACTTTAAAGGAGGGGTTTGGGATATTGGCAGTTTGGAGGGATATGTTGTGTATCTTTATACGTATATGCTTCTAAACTGTTGTATTCTGAGCACCTCTGCAAAAACAGTGATAATGTGTGAGTGTGGTGAAAGTGTTGAATGATGATGAAAGTATTTTCTTTTTGGGGATTTTCTTTCTTTTTTGGGTAACCCTGCCTTGGTGGGAGACGGCTGACTTGTTGAAAAAAAAAAAAAATTAGTAACATGGAAGTGCTTCTTACTTTGGCTTACAGAGATGTGAATAGGACTCCCTAATGCTGAGGTTAACAATTTGCATCATGGATGTACAGTAAATATGAAGTCAAAAAACAAGGCATCAACTAAGATACCTGTATACACCAATAATTAAAATGATTCTTTGAAGAGGCTGCAAATAACCAGCATGCCTCTGACAAACGATACACCTGCAAGTCAAGTGTGTATATACACACACTCATATAAAACTGTTACCAAAGGGAAGAGACTATTATTGAATTACCCATCTAATGAATTACCAAGCATCTTCCACTCTCATTAATACTACTGTGTTATACTATAAGTTTATTTAAGACAATACATGTATTCCCAAGAGTAAATAATGCAGTCTTCCTATCATTTTAAGGGAGTCAGCTGCCATGGACATCATGGCAGCATTAGGATCTGTCTGCTTGAAATGCCTAGGCATACTAGTGGCTTTATTTGTAATTAATATTTTATAATATGTAAACCACACAATGTAAGCTTTGCAAGGAAATAAACATTTTCATTTTCATTTTCACTCTACCTTCTGAAATCCAACAACTCCATCACACTTGTTTCTTAACATTTATTTTAACTCTCTCATTTCACACTTTTCTTTTTTTTTAATTTTCTCAATGTACTGCTTGCCCATTATGCATCTTGTAAAAATTTTCATGAAATTTATATATCAATTCTGAAGATTTACTATACAAGAAAATGTAATAAAAATATTGAATACTGCTCTTGGTTATTGAACACTTAATGGTACAGTACTGTATGCAATTAGTAAGAAAAAATCTGAACATGATACGTACATGCAAATATCAAGAGTAAGGGGCTAGTAACCCCTTCTCCTGTATAAATTACTAAATTTAAAAAGAGAAACTTTTGTTTTTCTTTTTGGGCCACCCTGCCTTGGTGGGATACGGCCGGTTTGTTGAAAAAAAAAATAAACTTTTTTTTTTTATATTTAGGTCACCCTGCCTCAGTCGAAGACGGCCAATGCATTACAAAAACATGTAAATATTATAAATAAAAGACTGAATGATATACGTCTTATCAGTATAAAAGAAATACTGGACATGGGACTGTGTCAAGAAGAAAAACAAGCTGATTGCAAACTTACACTCTGACGTAATATTTCCCAGCTAGTTACAGGTACAACATTCACAGCTTTCAGAAACCTCCATACTACTGTATTTTTTGTAAATGCACAACATTTACCTGTACTGAACAGCCATTGCATGCTACCTAAATTAAATTACAAATTGTGGATTGCAAACCTGCTTATTTGTTTGTAAAGCTGATGGCTGTAGTCTCGCAGAATTAGTGTGGACTTGCTGGGGAATGGGAGTGCCCTCTGGCACGACCTTTACCCGACAGTGGGTATTTACTGCACTCAGCATGCTGGCAGCAGTCGCAGTGATTTCTCCACTGTCTGAAGCTGAACATTCTGCCAGACGCAATGTCCACGTGCCATACTGATCACTCTCTGCAAGGTGACAGGCTGAGTGAAGCTATTATGCTATTATTCATAACCATAATCATGAGGAAGTGCTAAACTCATAAGGGTCATTCACTGCCTGGGAAATAAGAGAGGAACAAGCTTGATCCAAAGATAAGTGTAGTTCCAATTCCTTGGATCAAGGATCCTTCACTAGCCTCAAGGCACCTGTATCGAAGTGTGTATCATTCAAAGATTAAAGATCTAGATTTCCAAAAATTAAAAAACTGGCAGTTTTATTTATATATAGCACTAAATACATATGTGTAGAATTTTTGGTTATTATAATAATAATAACAATATTCCCCTTGGGGAAGTGGAAACGAATTCTTCCTCCATATGCCGTGCTTGTAGTAAGAGGTGACTAAAATGCTGGGAGCAAGGGGCTAGTAACCCCTTTCCTGTATAAATTACTAAATTTAAAAAGAAAATGTTTCATGCTCTTTTTAGGTCACCCTGCCTTGGTGAGATGCAGTGAATGTGTTAAAAAAAAAAAAAACACCATGCAGAAAATTAGGAATGTGGAGATTAGAAGATGATGTGGGTTACTAAAAGTATAATTCAGAGGACTGAGGAGTTGTTGAGGGAAGTTTGGGATTTAAAGAGGATAGTGCAAAATACAATGACTAAAAGGGTACTGTATATAAGTCTGTAGTGGAAGAAAGGAAGGATTGGAGGGAAAGAGCATAAGATGGGTTGAGTGTTAGGGACCTGAACATCCAACATGCACGTGTGAGCACATTACACCGGAGTGAGTAAAGGTATGTACTGGAGAAGTGTAAAAAGATAATACAGTGGACCCCCGCTTAACGATCACCTCCAAATGCGACCAATTATGTAAGTGTATTTATGTAAGTGCGTTTGTACGTGTATGTTTGGGGGTCTGAAATGGACTAATCTACTTCACAATATTCCTTATGGGAAAAAATTCGGTCAGTACTGGCACCTGAACATACTACTGGAATGAAAAAAGTTCGTTAACCGGGGGTCCACTGTATACATGAAGGAATTCAGGGGAAACCAGTTAGCTGAGCTTGAGTCCTGGAGGTGAGAAGTGAAGGCAGAATGAGGAAGTTGTAGTTCAGAGGGTCTTCCTAACTGTGATAACAGCACACTTTTGGAAAAAACGATGATTAAATGAATGATGGCGAATGTGTTTTTCATTTTTGGGTCATCCTACTTTGATGAGAGATGGCTGGTGTGTTAAAAATAAAAATAATAAAACTGTATTACTTACCTATTGCAAGTCTGGAAGAAGGTTCTAGCCTCTCTAAGCCTCTGGAAAAGATAACTCGTGGTTCTGGGTGGCCTTGTACTTGGCACTGTAAATACAGGTCTCCTCCCTCTTCGAGAATCACATCTGACAAACCCTTGGTGAATGTGGGACGTTTTTGAGGTCTTGAATTTGCTGAGGTAAACAAAAGAAATAAATTAGTGGAAATACTGTATTATAGTTCAATGACAATGCTTCATCCACACCTCAGTGGGATACGGCCGGTGTGTCGAAAGAAAAGACAGTGCTTCATATACACAGCAGTCATATTTGTCAAAAATTTGGAAAACAGAACTCTTACCCTGCAACTTTGCATACTGGGATTCAGGTTTCCATACCTAAGCCACAAGAGGCCTACTGGGTCACAGACAACAAGTTTGCTAGACCACAGGCAAAGAGAATGTCGGGGGCATGAGCAGAGCACATTGGGCCATTAGCAAAACATACACTGGGTCATAGGCAGGAAGCATTTTTGTTCAGTTACTCACCTTGTACAAACAACCACAGTCAGATACCCACACTGAGAGAAACAGCATAAAGTTGCTTAAACGTTGCATACTTACTGCATGATTTAATGAGAATACTAGATCTATACATCCTCTACTCAGTTAGCTGTATGACCTTAGTGGGTTTAGCAACTGGTTTTGATTATAATAATAATCTGCTCTGTTGGGTAACAGGACACATGTGCAACTAATACGACAGCTTACTTGGCAACATTTCGCTCTCCAGGAGCCTTGTCAAGCTGTTTCAAATAATACATGTTAAGCTGAGCATTAGAAGTTCTGTTTCCAAACAGCATGAAGTATATTAAGAGTAAGTTTGTTGGTAGGCATCCAAGTAGATATTTTTAGTACAGGTCAGTCATCACTAATTCGGTATCACTGGGACCTGTAGTGTGCTGGATTAGTGAGTTTGCCATTTTACAGAGTGGTTAGATTAGGATACACTTAATTAACCTATCCATAGAGACTCTGCTACATCTTCCTCATTTTCATCACTGCTTTTTTCTCTACTGGCTTGATGCTGAGGATTTAGTATAGTTAATGGAAATTTGAAATTTGGCCGAAATTAGAGAGATGGAGACATAAGTATGGCCAACCTGTAGTTTGTTGTTAACAGTGTCTGTTAGTATAGTTGGGTTTGGGTGAGAGAAGACATAAGTAGTGTCATCTGCAAATAAAATGGGTTTAAGGAGTTTAGATGTATTTGGGAGGTCACTGATCTAATGAGAAAGAGAACTGGGCCAAGGACTCCAACAAGAACTGGTTGTGTAGCAGAGTTAGCTCCATTTGTGTATACATACTGGTTTCTATTGTTAAGATAAGATTTTAAGTAATGGAGAGAATGTCCTCTGACCCCATAATGTTCAAGTTTTAGGTGTAATAGGTCATGGTCAACTGCATCAAATGCTTTTTGTAGGTTTATGAAAAGTCCCAGGGAAATTTTGTTTTTTCGAGTGCCGTATATAGAAGTTCAAGCATGTATATAATTGCATCATTAGTACTTTTTTTCGGTCTAAATCCAAACTGACATGGGTTAAGTATGTTGTGGGATACTAAGTAGGAGTAGACTTGTTTGTGAATTAATTTTTCAAAGATTTTAGATAGTAGGAGCAAGTTTGATATAGGCCTATAGCTATTCAATTCAGTTGGATCACCTCCTTTGAGGATTGGAGTAACTCTTGCTATCTTGAGTATGGATGGGAAAGTAGAAGATTAAATAGATTTTTTAAAAAGAGTTGAAATAATTGGAGACAACACATGAGAAGCTTTTTTGTACATGAGTTGTGGTAAGTTATTTAGATCTCCTGTCTTGTTCTTTAGTGTTTTGATGATAAGTGAGATTTCTGTAGGGCTTGTTGGGATAGAAATAGAGTATTTGGGTAGTTATCAGTGAGGTAGTCTTTTGGCTGAGTGTTTACAGTTGGAATTTTGTTTGCTAGCTTTGTTCCTACTGTTGAGAAAAAGACATTAAATTTGTTGGCAGTATCTGTTGGCTGGAGGTGAGGTTCTCGTGGTTTCATTAAGTCAGTCACTCTGTTTCGATACAGATTTTTAGATCCTAGAATTTCAGATAGGGTTTTCCAGGCCTTTTTCATATTCCCTTTTATGTCATAAAATCTATTTTCATAATATAGTTTTTTAGACTTCCTGATTAAATTAGTAAGGATTGACGAGTAACGTTTTGTCAGTTCCTTTATTAGACCCATTCTGTACTGTTTTTCATATAGATGTTTTTTATCAACGGATCTGAGGATGCTGCTTGTAAACCAGAGGCTGTTTAGTCTCTGCTGTGATCTGCTTTGTTTTTATTAGACAATGCCTGTTATAGAGGTTTTGGGTTTTTTGTAAGAAAATTTTGACGCATTCTTTAATATCGAGATTGACTGCTTGCTCACTTTGCCAGTCAATGCTACTTAATGCTGAAATAAAGTTATTAACAGATGACTTGACATGTAGCTGGAATGTGATCTTACTTGTGTCCTGGTGCAATTTACATAAGTTGGTTATGAGAAAGGTGGGATAGTGGTCAGTGGTGTTATCTGTAATTATGCCTGCTTTTAATGGGGCTGTAGTGCTTGTCCAGATGTGATGTAGTAATGAGGCACTTGTCCTGGAGATTCTTGTTGGCTTAGTTATAGATGGCAGAAGTAAGCAGTTGCTCATAGTGTTTGTGAATTCAGTTACTTGTGGGTCATGGTCATGAATGAGATTTATGTTGAAGTCACCTGTAAGTATCACGTGGTGTTTATTCATCTTTGTGTCAGTTATCATGTTTCTAAGGTTGATGCTAAATGAGAAAATATTGGAGTGATGCACTCTGTATATTCCTCCAACTGTTAAAGTTTTTTTTAGGTTTTTGGATTTAAATTTAGCAAATGTATATTCACCATATTTATCCCTTGTGCAAGTAGATTGAATACCTTTCAAGTTCATCAGAGTAGTATATAGCTGTGCCACCTCCTAATTGATCTGGCCTACAATTGTGTATGGCCATGTAGCCAGGTATGGTATTGATTTTTGTAACATCATGTTTTAGCCAGGTTTCAGTGAGAGTAGTGATAGACATATTGACATTTAGACAATTTAGTAGTGTTAGGAGGTCATCATAATGTTTACTTAATGATCTGACATTATAATTGAATACTGTTATGTTATTGTTGGCACTGAGTGGTACCAGCTCACACCTGAGGATTAAATTCATTAATAGGACCTGTAGCATAAGCATGCCTCTGGCAAGACAAGGATGGAATGAGTGATGATGAAAGTGTTTCTTCTTTTTTGGGTCACCCTGCCTCAGTGGGAAATGGATGATGTGTTAAAAACAAAACAAAAATATTATTACCTACAATATAACTTACAAAAATATTTAGCAATGATATCTATTCCATTCAGTGGAATATAGCTGGTTTGTTGAAAGAGAAGAGAATTATTCCATGCTGTGCAAAGAACATTATAATAAATGGTAATTTGAAAATAGTCTTAAAAAGGATGGTTCAGTTAAAAACAGAGTTTCAGAAATCATTTTAAATGGCACAGAATCTTACCCATGGGTTTCTTGGTATTAACTTGACAAGCGAGTCGGAGTGTTCTACCCTGCATTACTACACAGTCCTCTGGAGTTTCCACAAACCACACTGTTTCACTTTTACTGGACGTGTTAGATGGATCAGGAACCTCTAAGGGAGGACTTAGAATTGTCAAATCCTCTGCTGGAGACAGCAGAAGCTGCACTGAGGAGTTAGCAGAAGTATTGGTAGAAGATTTTGTAGCTAATGAAAGTTTCCTGTAAATTAAAAGAAAATCTGTGATAACAGTACGTATTCTTAATGTAATAAATTATATGGAAAATGGATATACAATGAATAATAATTAATCAAGAAATATTTGCCACAAAATATCCCATGGCGTAAACTGGCATTTGTAATAAATTGGGAAGCAATCTTGTTGCCTAAAATGTTCTATTTGCTACCAATTTCAATTTTGTTAAAACAGGTATACAACTGATGAAAAGCTTAGACCTAAAAATAACTATCATATGGATAGAAGGTAATACTGTACTTGCTGTAGAGAGGGAGGGCTGGGAATCTTACATACAGGAACATTTAAGATAAGACACTTTATTTCAGCATAATACAATGTTTGTACAGAGGTGAATGATGTTTAAGTGTGTATATAGAAAGCCTCTTAATATATAGAGCATTTCTGGCAAACTCAAGACTTCCTTCTTCTTTTAACAAACTGATCTTATCCCACCAAGGCAGGGTGGCCCCCCCCCCAAAAAAAAAAGTTTCTCCTTTTAAATTTAGTAATATATACAGAAGAAGGGGTTACTAAATCCTTGCTCCCGGCATTTTAGTCGCCTCTTACAACACACATGGCTTATGGAGGAAGAATTCTGTTCCACTTCCCCATGGAGATAAGTTGAAATAAACAAGAACAAGAACTAGTAAGAAAAATAGAAGAAAACCCAGAAGGGTGTATATATATATATATATGCTTGTACATACATGTGTAGCGTGACCTAAATGTAAGTCGAAGTAGCAAGACGTACCTGAAATCTTGCATGCTTACGAGAAAGAAAAAAAGACACCAGCAATCCTACCATCATGTAAAACAATTAGAGGCTTCCATTTCACACTCATTTGGCATAACAGTAGTACCTCCCTGGGTGGTTGCTGTCTACCAACCAACTACCTAGGAAACTTAAGACTATCTTAAGAATAATAAGGTAATGACAAATTGAGTGGTGTTTATATACAGTCTCTTAGGTGATTGTAAAACTAAATTTGTAAATACTGTACAAATTTGTCATCTGATATGTGACTTTACATCCATCTGTTAACCCTGGTAGCAAGTATACATAGCACTTGATTAATTTCTAGCAATGTGTAAGCCAACAATCACTGTTCACATCACATATAAAAAAATGCATATGTATGAGGTTAACACTAAACACAATGATTCATAGTACAGCTTAGAATAGTAACGTTTTCTCAATAACTAATAGTATTTGGTGTCATAAGCAGCAAAAGAATGTTTGTAGATTAATGGTTCAGAGAACCGACAAGTTGATAAATTATACACAAGTGCAACACTTAGGTATCTTTACTGTGGGAACATTTTGCCACATAGTAGCTTCATCAGTCCAAAACACAGAAGAATGGTTTTAGATCAGAAGGAGTTTGAGGTAATCTGTCTCTCAGTACTCCAGGCTGAGGGACTGATTACCTCCAACTCCTTCTCATCTTCAGCCATTCTTCCCTGTTTTGGACTGAGGAAACCACTATGTGGTAAAATGTTCCCATAATAAAGATACCCAAATGCTTCACATGTGTCTAATCTATCAAAAATATGTTTACTTACCTAGGTTTTGGCACTGGTCTCTCATTGTCCGATACAAAATCTAAATCCACTTGTGATTTTTCAGCGACTCCAGGATTCTTCACACCTTCCACGGTTTTCCCCTCATGATAGTTTCTCAGGACTCCCTTATGATTTGTGTAAATAAAACGAGTTGAGGGTTGTGCTTCTGGAGACTTATGAGAATGTGTAGGAGAGGCTTGAGGAGATGCAAGGTGCTTCCTGCTTTGTTGTGCTCTACATGTTGCCGTCACTCTGATAGGGACACTGTAGTCTACTGTGTACTCTTGGTCTTGCTGAGCAAACTCGGCCACAATCTCTCCTGTACAAATATTCCGACATTTAATTAGTATCTGCTTCCTTCAGGCTATTATCTGATATTTCTCTACAAAATCAAATGCACTGTTACAAGAATAGTTTATACAAATAATTTATTTTTTTCTGCAGTATACAGGTAATGTAGGTTACATTTATTTTTCAACATGTCAGCTGTCTCCCACTGAGGCAGGGTGACCCCAAAAAAAGAAACACTTTCACCATCATTCACACATAATCGTTGTCTTTTCAGAGGTGCCCAGATACAACAGTTTAGACGTCACTTCAAAGAGCCAATATAAAAATACTACTAAGCACAAATGAAAGCCACCAGCATGCGGTGCATTTCGGGCAGACTGATTCTAGTGCTTAAAGACTACTTAAGAACTAGACATGGGTTAAATCTATTAAGATGTCAGTTTCTAGAGTATGTAGTGCCAAAAAAAGTGCAGAAAATCCCCCCCCCCAAAAAAATGGCTTTGGTGTCAGTTCTTAAAAAAAAAAAGTATGGGACATTCTTTGACTAGTCACTAAGGGTTATATAGATGACTGTATACATCTCTGAATATTTCTGACAGGTATGGAATTTTCTCTCTGCACATAACCCAAAGCAGTCAGCTAACATCTAGGTACCTATTTACTGCAAGGTGAATGGAAGCAATAGGTTTAAGGAGACTTACACATACATCTCATTTTGCCAGGGGATTGATATCAGGATCTTGTGGTTGTGAGTTCAATTCCCAGGTAAGTATCCTTATACCTGCTGCATTTGCTCACACAGTAGTAAAAATAGGTATCTGGGTGTTAGTCAACTGCTGTATATTGCATCATGGGAAATAAAAGTTTTATACAAACTTTCAGAATTTCCTTCACATCACAGCCATTATGAAATAGATTTTTACTGTTTTTCCCCCCCGAGACATATAGTAGTCATTGTAAAAGTCAGCATTTGCATCAATATTTTCTGTACTGTGAGGTAAGCATAGGTAGCAGGTACTTGCTCATATAGTTTATCTTGCCTCACCATACACATACACAGACTTTGCAAAAGCTTTTGACAAGTGTGACCATGGTGTAATAGCACACAAAATGCAGGATAAAGGAATAACAGGAAAAGTTGGTAGATGGATCTACAACTTCCTGACAAATAGAACACAGAGTAATAGTAAACAGAGTAAAGGTCCCAGGCAACCATGGTAAAAAGCTCTGTTCCACAAGGCACAGTACTCACTCCCATTCTATTCCTTATCCTCCAAATCTTCGAATTGGCCACTCAAAACAATATGAAGTTCAATGAGGAGAAATTTCAACTTCTCAGATATGGAAAACTTGAAGAAATTAAAAATGTGTCAGGGTATACCACAAATTCTAACCATATAATAGAGCGGAAAAGTAATGTGAAGGACCTGGGAGTGATAATGTCAGAGAATCTCGCCCTCAAAGACCACAACAATGTATCTACCTCATCCGCTAGGAAAATGATAGGATGGATAATGAGAACCTTCAAAACTAGGGACACCAAGCCCATGATGATTCTCTTCAAATTGCTTGTGCTCTCTAGGCTGGAATACTGCTGTACACTAATGGCCCCCTTCAAGGCTGGCAACATTGCAGACCTGGAGAGTGTACAAAGAACTTTGATGGCACACATAAGTGCGATAAGGCACCTAAACTACTGGGAATGGTTGAAGGTCCTTGATCTGTATTCCCTTGAATGCAGGTGAGAGAGATGTGTGATAATATACACTTGGAAGGTCCTGAAGGGATTGGTACCAAACCTGCACATGAAAATCACTCCATGTGAAAGCAAAAGACTCGGCAGGAGATGCAACATTCCTCCGATAAAAAGCAGGGGTGCCACGAGTACACTTAGAGGCAACACAGTAAGTGTCCGGGGCCCAAGACTGTTCAATTGCCTCCCAGCATACATAAGGGGGATTACCAATAGACCCCTGGGCGTCTTCAGGAAGGTACTGGACAGGAACCTAAAGTCAGTACCTGACCAACCGGGCTGTGGTTCGTACGTCAGCTTGCGTGCGGCCAGCAGTAACAGCCTGGTTGATCAGACCCTGATCCACCATGAGGCCTGGTCTCAGACCGGGCCGCGGGGGCGTTGACCCCCGAAACCCTCTCCAGGTAAACTCCAGGTAATATCATATAGTATTTATGGTTGTATTCTCGTTTTCTTAGTCTCATTTGATAGAATGAAAAACATATTATAGAAATAGAGGTGATTTTGTTTGGTTTTACTATAAAAAGAACCTGGAAATGGAGCTCAAAGTAGGAAAAATGCTTGATTTTTGCCGATGTTCAAAAGTAAACAAGTGATGTCACTGTCCAATAAATGTTCAACTAGCCATTCTAATATGCAGTCATGAATGGGTTGACATTATTTGTACAATTATTACAATATTGCAGTAGTCTGCATAACAGTAAATCTTCTATTTTTTGTTTGAATAAAAATTCAAAATAGAAAGCAAGAGTAATATCAAAGGGGCCTTGAGACATGACTGGTGAACAAAGAAAATGTTATTTTAGAGCCAGGAATGTCTGCATTGTTCATTCTGAACCTTATTTTGAAATCGTCATATTTTTTAATTGTCGCAAAATTGGCCAAATTGCAAATTTCTGACCACATTATTGGGTAGTTGAAACCAGTAAATGGGCAGTTTCTTGTACTCAATCGATAGAAAAAAATGGAGTTCTAAAGAAATAGCTATGCATTTGGTTAACTGGAACAATGGAAACAGGGCTCAAAGTGGGCAAAATCGCCGATTTGTAAATATCGCCGAGGTCAATAACTTTGCGAGAGCTTAATTCCGTCAGTTTTCTATCAAATTTTGTTTTTTTTATTGTCATTACAATCGGGAAAAGATTCTCTATCATTTCATAAGAAGAAGAATTTTTTTTTTTTTTTTTGAAATTTTGCGACACCAGGAGACACCTCAGGATTGGGGGTTGTGACAGTCAAGGGGTTAAATATAGATTTACATACAGAAAAGAATGACAAATATATTATAAAGCACTAATAACATGTATAAATGAACATTTAACATCACACTTACCTTTACTGAAGACTCTTGTGAGTGTATGGAAGACAGAGAGGAGGGGAGAGGGAGGACTGAGTATTGTTTGGGAGGGGAATCCCCTTCCATAAAGATTTCAGGTACCAAGTCCTTATCCTTGGTTACTTCCCTTATTTGCTTTTCAATGGCACTAGGACCAGCTTAGAAGTCACTGGGCACTTGTCGCACAAAAAAACTGTCCAGAAAGCTCTTGCAGCTCTACCCTCTACCACAACCACTACCACCCTCTACCACCATCACTACTACCCTCTACCACCATCACAACCACTACCACCCTCTACCACCATCACTACCACTACCACCCTCTACCACCATCACAACCACTACCACCCTCTACCACCATCACTACCACCATCACAACCACTACCATCCTCTACCACCATCACAACCACTACCATCCTCTACCACCATCACTACCACCCTCTACCACCATCACAACCACTACTGCCTTCTACCATAATCACTACCACCGTCTACCACTATCACTACCACCCTCTACCACCACCACTTTCGTATTTTTCTACAATCTTTTTTTTTAATTCTATCATGTTTCTCACCTTCTTTACCAAAGGACTGGCACTAGCAGCTTTCTTTGGGCCCATGGTGGCTTATTTAGCAGTCACACAGAATAAACAAGTGCAAAAAATAATGAATTATTACGAAATGTTTCCTATGACCTCGCAGGATAATGTTCACTCACTGTTATGACCAAGGTCATAATGAGATTAATTTTTATGTGTTGTCCACTTAATATTATACTCGGGGTTTCTTTAATATTAGCTAAATTAAAGATTCCACTAGTTTATAATATTATCTGGTTTAGGAATATACCTGGGTATGATGTGTAAATGTATATATATATCTTGAGCAATGTGTTAGGTAGGTACACCTGGCTAAGGTTTATAACAAGGTATGTCCATTGGTGGGTAGTTCACACCGCTCTACCCTCTTCCCCTTTGACGAGTTGACATCATGAAGGGATTTACTGTGTAAGGCCAGTTCACACTCACTGCTGACTGGGTGAACAGCATCTTGGCAGACCTACTAGTACTCCGGTTCTGTTCTCTCCTGGCGTCTTGGAGAGTCTAGCTGAGAAACTCCTGAACTGGCTTGAGTTGGAAATTCTGTGGTGAAGACAGCAGAAAGTCATATCCAGATACGATGTGTCTACCAGCATCGTGTGTAGAATTCCCAGTGATATTGACCGTATTCAGTGAAGGAGTTCCTTTTTGATGTAGTATATACTTTTTCAAGTCATGTGTTACTATTGAGGAAACAGTCTTGCTCCTCTGAATATTTTCAAGTGTAGTGTCCGTATAGACACTGAAGGTGCTAATTTATGGTTAAGACCCGTAATATTGTATACCTACAATTTAGGATTTTTAAATGATAGAAAGAATCTCATAAGTAATATTTAATGGATATTTACAAATATCCAAGAGAAGTATTTAAAATTTTTAATAAAAAGCCTGAAAAATGCTGAGTAATTCTTATTTGCACCCTATATTTCCAAGATTTGAAGTTCCTTTTTATTCTTGGAAGTGTTTTTGTTACAGTGGGCACTAAACCTGGCAAACGACTAAGATTCGAACTGTAACACTCACCGAGAAACAATGAACAAATAACCCGCACATAGAAGAGAGGAGCTTATGATGACGTTTCAGTCCGACTTGGACCATTTACAAAGTCACACTAACGAAAAGGAGAGCAGGATGGGTATATATAGGCAGGAGGTGGTAGTAGTAGAGGGGAGGAAGTAGTAGTGGAGAGGTAGTAAGAGTAGGAGGGGCCAGTCAAATACTAAGAAAGAGGAGCACTGCAAGGGAGCTAGGTGCCCACAGAGGGTAAGAGCAGGAACACCGAGGGGGGGGGGAACAAATAAATAAATAAATAAAGGAGGAACAAATACACAGGGCAGAAGAAAGACAACCCAAAGGAGAAAAAGGAAAGAGGAAAGGGGAGGGTAGGGAGTGTGGCATGTGAGAGCATGTTAGACAGGGGTGAGTGGAGGCAAATAGTTTTTGGGACTTGGTGAGTTGTTGAAATGTGAGCAAGTTAACACTTTCTGAAGGGATTCAAGGAAACAAGTTAGCCAGACTAGAGTCCTGGACTTCAGAGTGCTTGCACTCTGAAGGAGGGGTGGGGATATCTGCAGTTTGGAGAGGCATCTGAGCTGTGGTATCAACATGCCTCTGGTGAGCCAGTGATGGAGTGAATGATTGTGACAGTGTTTCTTCTTTTGGGTCACATTACCTCGGTGGGAGATGACTGGCGTGTAAAAAACAAAATCTGTAAAATAAAGAATAAACTTGCAACAGTAGTTAGTACTTATACACTAACTAACCTGCAAGTGTAGAGAGTTCCCTAGATGCAGTGCTTGGCTGGCAACTCTTCATACACTCTCCCTCTCCATCACTCTCACTCATGCTCCAAGGCTCCCCGCTGCCAATAGACTGCTGCTCCGACAATTCAGACAATTCATCTATATCCCTGCAAACATAACCAAGAATACTGTGATGTCTGCAGTATTTAAAGATATTAAAGATAATTTTTATTTATCATGTCTAAGTAATAGTACATGTATTTTAATAATGTATTGAGAAAAATTGAAACCTATAGATAGTGTGCTCACTAATTTGTGGCAAGGATTGGAGGGTCTCAGTTCCTAGTTCCACTTTGTAATTACAATCTATTCCTGGTACCATGAGTCTTACCATATTAACTCTTAAAACTGTGTATGGACTCCGTTTCCCCATCCAGATTGCTCCACTTTGTAACCATTATGTTTTCATACATTATATAATTTCTTCCTCTTTGCCTCATAAGATGTAATGTACATTTTTCAAAATATTTCAAGCTCCAAGTCAGTTCCTCTCAAAAACTCAGAATGTGGCAGATAAGTAAATACTTCTGTTAAAAATATTGTCTGTACAATCTCCTTTCGCTGAAATAATTAAAAGATTGTTATATAAAATGTTAAAACATCTAAAGATATCACCCTATCACATAAAACTGACCAAGTGACTTTATGAGTCATAATAACACAACTGTAAACAAACAACAGACTGGGTGGGATTTGAACCCATTGCAAGCGAGTCCTTATTATAATTTTGTGTCATGATGGCCAGATTATATTTGAATTTTACTAACCATGGTATTGTGACTTATTTTTTCTAAACTTAGAATAATTGTCATGCCAGCCTCTGTTACAGTTAGCGTATGGAAGGTTCAAGCCTCAACCACCCCTTGCCCAGACCCATGTGGCTTCAACAGAATTCAGGAATAAAATAAAATTACTATTTAAATATCTCATACTTATTAAAGAACGTTCTTGTAAATTACATTCTTATAGAGTGAGCACTGCTTGTAGGTCATGCCAGCATTTTTTACCACTTTCTTACTCAAAATTTCAGAACAATATATGAAGTAAAAGAATGGCAAATACTATACACACATTTTATTAGAATGAAGGGAAAATACAATACTAAATACTACATCATTTTTTCCTTTAGGACACAATGAGCTATACATGAATGGTATACAATACTACGAGTTAACTGAAAAAGAAAAAATAATTTAAATTTACTTCAGCTATCACTACCACCCTCTACCATTTGACAGTGATGAAATCATGAAAAAAAAATAGAAACCAACCTATTTCCCACAGTAGCTGGAACATGAGCTTCAGGATTTGGGATGAGCATTGTCACAGGGTCAGAAGCAGAGGCACCCATCAGCCGCTGCCGTCTGAAGAGCCAGTTCTCTTCCCAAGTGTCAGAATTCAGCACCATGTCACCAGGTCCAACATCACAGCAATCTACATCTGAACAGAAATCTGAAAGTCAAACAATGTATACTTTGTACATAAATGATCATGCCTGCTTAAATGCTGCCTAAATGTTATAAAATTAAATAGAAATTAAGGTAATGATATTCAGGGAAGCTGTTTAGCCAGACTTGAATCCTGGAGGTGGATAGGGCAGTGCCTGCACTCTAGAGGAGGAGTATGAATGTTTTAACTCAGAGAATCATCTGAATTGTGATACCAGCACTCTTCTGGCAGGACAGCGAGTGAATTGGGAAAGGCAACTGATGAGGCAAAACAAAATATTATTGCTGTATTATAATCAAGGAGAAAGTGCTAAACCCAAAATGGTCATACATCACCTGAGAGATGGGAGACAATCAGATTTAATCAAAGAAAATTTAGCTCCAGTTTTTTGGATCAAGAGCCACAAATGCAATACTGTATACAACACAGAGCATAAACAATGAAGAAGCTTCAGAGATGCTATACAGCTACAGCACTGGTACAGGTATGATAAAACTGACAAATTCTTAATAAATGCAACACTCAGAACATTAATTAGGACATGTTTTGCCACTGAAGGTTTTTAATCTAACACAGAGAACAGACAACCACAGAATATATAAGGGAAAGGAAGTCAGGTGAGCTAGGTAGGGTTAGGTCCAGTAATGTCATGTGTTTGAGGAAGTGTCACCTAATCATATATTGTGATGGGGTGGAATATATTTGAAGAGCACTGTCAAGAGGCTAAATCTACCAAGTACAGTGGACCCCCGGTTCGCGATGCTATCGGTATCCAATAAATCCGGTATGTGATGCATTATATCGCAAAAAATTTGCCTCGGTTCCCGTTACAAAACCCGGTATACGCGATTCGTCCAAGACGTGTTCACGTGTGGCCTGAACTGCCCCGTGTGTGCCAGTGTTTACAAGCCCGCCAGTGTGCTCGCATCTAAGGATACATTCGGTACATTCCATATTATCACAGAGTTTTTTGGTGCTTGTTTCTGCAAAATAAGTCACCATGGGCCCCAAGAAAGCTTCTAGTGCCAACCCTTCGAGACCAAGGGTGCTAATGACTACTGAAATGAAGAAAGAGATAATTGCAAAGTACGAAAGTGGAGTGCGTGTGTCGGAGCTGGCCAAGTTGTATACAAAACCCCAATCAACCATCTCTACTATAGTGACCAGGAAAATGGCAATCAAGGAAGCTGTTGTTGCAAAAGGTGCAACTGTGATTACGAAACAGCGACCGCAAGTGTTAGAAAATGTTGAGAGACTGTTATTGGTGTGGATAAATGAAAAACAGATAGCAGGAGATAGCATCTCTCAAGCGATCATTTGTGAAAAGGCTAGGCAGTTGCATGACGATTTGGTAAAGAAATTGCCTGCAACTAGTGGTGATGTGAGTGAATTTAAGGCCAGCAAAGGTTGGTTTGAAAGATTTAAGAATCGTAGTGGCATACATAGTGTGATTAGGCATGGTGAGGCTGCCAGTTCAGACCAAAAAGCAGCTGAAAAATATGTGAAGGAATTCAAGGATTACATAGACAGTGAAGACTTGAAACCTGAACAAGTGTTTAATTGCAACGAAACAGGCCTGTTTTGGAAGAAATTGCCAAGCAGAACCTACATTACTCAGGAGGAAAAGGCACTCCCAGGACATAAGCCTATGAAAGACAGGCTTACTCTTCTGATGTGTGCCAATGCTAGTTGTGATTGCAAAGTGAAGCCTTTATTGGTGTATCACTCAGAAACTCCCAGAGCGTTCAGGCAAAAGAATATCCTCAATGCTAATTTGTGTGTGCTGTGGAGGGCAAACAATAAGGCATGGGTCACTAGGGACTTTTTTATGACTGGTTACACCATGCATTTGCCCCCACTGTGAAAAATTACCTAATTGAAAAGAAGTTAGACCTTAAGTGCCTCCTGGTATTAGACAATGCCCCTGGTCATCCTACAGACTTGGCAGAGCGACTTTCTGGGGACATGAGCTTCATTAAGGTCAAGTTTTTGCCTCCTAATACCACTCCTCTCCTGCAGCCCATGGACCAGCAGGTCATTTCCAACTTCAAGAAACTGTACACAAAAGCTATGTTTGAAAGGTGCTTTGAAGTGACCACAGACACTCTATTGACTCTAAAGGAGTTTTGGAAGGATCACTTTAATATCCTCAATTGTGTAAACCTTATAGGTAAGGCTTGGGAGGGAGTGACTAAGAGGACCTTGAACTCTGCCTGGAAAAAACTGTGGCCAGAATGTGTAGACAAAAGGGATTTTGAAGGGTTTGAGGCTAACCCTGAGAAGCCTATGCCAGTTGAGGAATCCATTGTGGCATTGGGGAAGTCCTTGGGGTTGGAGGTTAGTGGGGAGGATGTGGAAGAGTTGATGGAGGAGGACAATGACGAACTAACCACTGATGAGCTGCTAGATCATCTTCAACAGCAAGAGGCCAGACCTGAGGAAACTGCTTCGGAGGAGGGGATGGAGAAAGTGAAGAAGTTGCCTACTTCAAAGATTAGGGAAATGTGTGCAAAGTGGCTTGAAGTGCAAAGCTTTTTTGATGAAAATCACCCTCAGACAGCTACTGCAAGCCGTGTTGGCAACCTGTACAATGACACTGTTGTGAACCACTTTAGGAAAGTCATAAAGGAACGAGAGGTACAGGCCTCTATGGACAGATATGTTGTGCGACAGAAGTCCAGTGACTCTCAAGCTGGTCCTAGTGGCATTAAAAGAAGAAGGGAAGTAACCCCGGAAAAGGACTTGCTACCTCAAGTCCTAATGGAGGGGGATTCCCCTTCTAAACAATAGGTTCGACACTCTCCCCTCCTCCCATCCCATCAATCATCACCAGATCTTCATTAAAGGTAAGTGTCATGTATTCTATTGTTAGTAGAGTACATACTACAAACTGTGCATGTCTTCTTCAGTTTGTGTGCATTAAACTTAATATTTCATGTGGTAAAAGTTTTTTTTTTTTCATACTTTTGGGTGTCTTGCACGGATTAATTTGATTTCCATTATTTCTTATGGGGAAAATTGATTCGCTTTCCGATATTTTTGGTTTACGATGAGCTCTCAGGAACGGATTAATATCGCGAACCGGGGGTCCACTGTATAGCAACATTAATGGTGGACAGTAGTGGATCTTCTGTCACTGAGTGGTGGGACACCTTGTGATGCCTCGTCTCTCTCGAGTCATCCAAGGAGCAACGAGAACCTCGCCATGATCCACCAGAGTCACTAACATCATTGTCATAGGCACAATCCAGGTCCTGGTCATCATCATCAGTCAAGCGATGAGTGGTGATTTCTTCCACATGTTCTTCAATCTATGGCAAGGAAAAAACTGTTAAAATCTGTACTGTATAAAGAAATATATTGATATGGTTACAAGAATGAAACTGAAAACAAAAGAACAACTGAGTACGATAACTGGTTTTTTTAACCACCATACAATACTACGGCAACCTGAGTATGAAAAAGTCAAAGAATAATATACAAAAAAATAAATATAGTACTGTACACCAATCCCCTCATAGAAATAATCTCATGCATCCAGTAAATTACAAATCAGATAAAAAATAAAACTTTAAATAACTTGAACTACAGAAGAGGAAGGTGTATCAAACTAAAAAAAAAATGCTTCTGAGAAACCAAACAGAAATAAACATTCCAGAGAAGAGATACAACTAAAGTGCTGAACACAAGAATTTGTAAAGCATGTAGTGTGGTGTGTGGCAATAATAAACAGTTTATAAAAGTAGTGAGTCAAAAATTGCTTAAAAGTTTTAGGAAAAATTTGGACCACTCTTATCTTGTCTAGATTTAAGTAGCTATTATGTACGTATTAGAATTAGTCTGCCCGAAATGTCATGGCATGATTGTGCCTTTTTTTGTACTTAACAAGCCAAAATTGTAATTACAAATTGTAACCTTCACAAAGAAATAAAATCTTTATTCTTTTTTATTCTTTGACATGTCACACAAACCTACTGGCCGGAAATGAATAGTATAAAATACAGTAGGATCTCTTTTATATAAAATGTTCAGAGCCAATGGTATACTGAATAATGTAATTTAAGAATACAGTAGTGAATAAGCCCATCTTTTGTTTCTAACTTAACTGCCCCTAAATGTACTTTTGACTTATGGGTGTTGCATACAAAATAATGACTAGTGTATAGATAATGCCAGCTTGACAATATTTCAATGTAACTTTTTGTTACATGGTAAATACAACTGATGAAAGTTAAGACACTTGCACAACATACAACTGATAAATAATGGGACACCTTTGCTATCATATAATGCCCTTGATTCTTGAGACAAATGTCACAGTTGTCCTGCCTGGCTAGCCACTGGTGGCTTGCAGATTACCATGAAAATAAATATAGCAGCAATGAACTCAAGTTATGTTGTAATAAAGAAGTGTCAATGAATAAACAGAAGGATGGATGAGGGGCTCGAGCCATTGTCCAAGCCCCTCATCTATCCTGTTTATTCATCAACAGTTGTTTATTGCAACTTAATTTGAGTTCACAGACGATGTGGCCTTGAAGGGGGTAAGAACTGATCTACTGCTCAAGCTCCTGGGCCGAGGGAAGGAGTTCATTTTGGTTACAGTTGGTGCCTCCGACGGAATGTAATACAGTAAGTATTATCTCCAAATCCTTCCTATTAGAGGCCTGGGTTAGCCTAGACGGTAGACCGTCAGACTGCCAATTAACTGACCATGATTCAAGCTCCTTGTCCAAACTTCTGTTTATTCATAGCAGCAATATTCACATGGCTGGAGTGTAAGCCTACTTCCTAGTCATTGTTTTAATTCTGAAACCAAAGCATACCTCTCTGCTTATACAAGAAGCACTTTGATGTCTTGCCTCAGTGTACAGTACCCCAGAAATCGTAGAGTTCCAAAATGGAATTAAGTAATGATTAATTTATGCTGTTCTACTGATATTGATAATGAATTCTGAAGAAAAACAAATCAAATAGAAGTACAGTATATGAAGTCTGTTAAATTCACGGAAGATGTTTTCCAAAAACTTCAAATGTTGGTTTTTATATTGTTTTGTGAGCATATTTTTTCAGTACACCAGCTGTCTTCAACTGAGGCAGGGTGACCGAAAAAAAGTGGAAACACTTGCTTTATAAAGTTCTTTTTTTTTTTTTACATTTAGTAATTTGCAAAACAACCACTGTAAAAAAATAGTAAACATCCAAGTGCTTTTGTGATTTCTCACATTATCAAGGACATTATCACATCCTTGATAATGTGAGAAATCATAAAAATGCTTGAATGTTCACTAATTTTTTTTTCACAGTGGTTATTTTGCATATTGTGATATCACCTGTTAACTGTGATCTTGTTGCATTTAGTAATTTACACAGGAGAAAGGGTTACTAGCCCCTTGCTCCCAGTATTTTAGTCACCTCTTACAACAAACACAGCTTTCAGAGTAAGGATTCTTTTCGACTTTCCCATGGAGTATGTTTGCACTGTAAATATGTGCTAATGAATTCCATTATTCTTGTAAATAACTCATTACTACTGTAACATTACCCTTCAAGAAGGTGCTTTGACTCTTGTGATGAGCTCTAGACATGAGAACATTTTTTTTTTTTTTTTTTTTCAACAAGTCGGCCGTCTCCCACCGAGGCAGGGTGACCCAAAAAAGAAAGAAAATCCCCAAAAAGAAAATACTTTCATCATCATTCAACACTTTCACCACACTCACACATTATCACTGTTTTTGCAGAGGTGCTCAGAATACAACAGTTTAGAAGCATACACATATAAAGATACACAACATATCCCTCCAAACTGCCAATATCCCAAACCCCTCCTTTAAAGTGCAGGCATTGTACTTCCCATTTCCAGGACTCAAGTCCGACTATATGAAAATAACCGGTTTCCCTGAATCCCTTCACTAAATATTACCCTGCTCACACTCCAACAGATCGTCAGGTCCCAAGTACCATTCGTCTCCATTCACTCCTATCTAACACGCTCACGCACGCTTGCTGGAAGTCCAAGCCCCTTGCCCACAAAACCTCCTTTACCCCCTCTCTCCAACCCTTTCGAGGACGACCCCTACCCCGCCTTCCTTCCCCTATAGATTTATATGCTTTCCATGTCATTCTACTTTGATCCATTCTCTCTAAATGACCAAACCACCTCAACAACCCCTCTTCTGCCCTCTGACTAATACTTTTATTAACTCCACACCTTTTCCTAATTTCCACACTCCGAATTTTCTGCATAATATTTACACCACACATTGCCCTTAAACAGGACATCTCCACTGCCTCCAACCGTCTCCTCGCTGCTGCATTTACCACCCAAGCTTCACACCCATATAAGAGTGTTGGTACTACTATACTTTCATACATTCCCTTCTTTGCCTCCATAGATAACGTTTTTTGACTCCACATATACCTCAACGCACCACTCACCTTTTTTCCCTCATCAATTCTATGATTAACCTCATCCTTCATAAATCCATCCGCCGACACGTCAACTCCCAAGTATCTGAAAACATTCACTTCTTCCATACTCCTCCTCCCCAATTTGATATCCAATTTTTCTTTATCTAAATCATTTGACACCCTCATCACCTTACTCTTTTCTATGTTCACTTTCAACTTTCTACCTTTACACACATTCCCAAACTCATCCACTAACCTTTGCAATTTTTCTTTAGAATCTCCCATAAGCACAGTATCATCAGCAAAAAGTAACTGTGTCAATTCCCATTTTGAATTTGATTCCCCAAAATTTAATCCCACCCCTCTCCCGAACACCCTAGCATTTACTTCCTTTACAACCCCATCTATAAATATATTAAACAACCATGGTGACATTACACATCCCTGTCTAAGACCTACTTTTACCGGGAAGTAGTCTCCCTCTCTTCTACACACCCTAACCTGAGCCTCACTATCCTCATAAAAACTCTTTACAGCATTTAATAACTTACCACCTATTCCATATACTTGCAACATCTGCCACATTGCTCCTCTATCCACTCTATCATATGCCTTTTCTAAATCCATAAATGCAATAAAAACTTCCCTACCTTTATCTAAATACTGTTCACATATATGCTTCAATGTAAACACTTGATCTACACATCCCCTACCCACTCTGAAACCTCCTTGCTCATCCGCAATCCTACATTCTGTCTTACCTCTAATTCTTTCAATTATAACCCTACCGTACACTTTTCCTGGTATACTCAGTAAACTTATTCCTCTATAATTTTTACAGTCTCTTTTGTCCCCTTTCCCTTTATATAAAGGGACTATACATGCTCTCTGCCAATCCCTAGGTACCTTCCCCTCTTTCATACATTTATTAAACAAAAGTACCAACCACTCCAACACTATATCCCCCCCTGCTTTTAACATTTCTGTCATGATCCCATCAGTTCCAGCTGCTTTACCCCCTTTCATTTTACGTAATGCCTCACGTACCTCCCCCACACTTACATTCTGCTCTTCTTCACTCCTAAAAGATGGTATACCTCCCTGACCAGTGCATGAAATTACTGCCTCTGTTTCTTCCTTAACATTTAAAAGTTCCTCAAAATATTCTCGCCATCTACCTAATACCTCCATCTCCCCATCTACTAACTCCCCTACTCTGTTTTTAACTGACAAATCCATACTTTCCCTAGGCTTTCTTAACTTGTTTAACTCACTCCAAAATTTTTTCTTATTTTCATTAAAATTTCTTGACAGTGCCTCTCCCACTCTATCATCTGCTCTCCTTTTGCACTCTCTCACCACTCTCTTTACCTTTCTTTTACTCTCCATATACTCTGCTCTTCTTATAACACTTCTGCTTTGTAAAAACCTCTCATAAGCTACCTTTTTCTCTTTTATCACACCCTTTACTTCATCATTCCACCAATCACTCCTCTTTCCTCCTGCCCCCACCCTCCTATAACCACAAACTTCTGCCCCACATTCTAATACTGCATTTTTAAAACTATTCCAACCCTCTTCAACCCCCCCACTACTCATCTTTGCACTAGCCCACCTTTCTGCCAATAGTCGCTTATATCTCACCCGAACTTCCTCCTCCCTTAGTTTATACACTTTCACCTCCCTCTTACTTGTTGTTGCCACCTTCCTCTTTTCCCATCTACCTCTTACTCTAACTGTAGCTACAACTAAATAATGATCCGATATATCAGTTGCCCCTCTATAAACATGTACATCCTGGAGCCTACCCATCAACCTTTTATCCACCAATACATAATCTAATAAACTACTTTCATTACGTGCTACATCATACCTTGTATATTTATTTATCCTCTTTTTCATAAAATATGTATTA